>NC_057728.1:30330011-30359488 GCF_004010195.1 Chiloscyllium plagiosum | reverse complement strand
CCACTGCAGCAGACAGCTGGAACTGACAACCGGAAGTGGCAGATACAAATCACTATAAATGCCGGAGGAAACATCACAGAAGCGCTTCACAGAAGGCTCCCAAGCACTGAGGATGTCACCTAGACAGGGACGAAACGTCTGCAACACAAATTCCCAGCTCGGCGAACAGAACCACACCAACGAGCAGCCGAGCTACAAATCTTCTCACAAACTTTATCCTATCCATGCCCCTCATAATTTTGTAAACCTCTATAAGGTCACCCCTCAGCCTCCAACGCTCCAGGGAAAACAGCCCCAGCCTGTTCAGCCTCTCCCGATAGCTCAAATCCTCCAACTGATCAGTATTCATTATTATGTAAAGGAAATAATACATCATCCAAACTGAGTCAGCTACCAAAAGTTAAGTTTTCATCTTTCATTCACGTTAGAGAGTCTAATAAAACATCATACCATGTTTTATTAATATTAATGTTTTAACACTAACCATATGCTTTGTTGGTTGTGACACATATTCTAAAAAGGGAGCATTTTGAAAAGAAAACATCTTACACATCTTTTGATTTCCTTATTACAACGAATATGGAATTTGATCATGTTGAGTGTGGGAAAATGCCTTTCTTAAAACTGATGTTCCTGAGGAAATTACATTCATTATACTACTTTAATCTTAACCTAGGCCTACCTTATATACAATGAGATGCAAAACAAGTCTGTGCAATATGCATTTTGCTCTGCTAATTTCATTTGTACACTTCAGTACCTGAGTGCAGGACATTTATTTCAGTACTTTGCACTGGGCCTTAAAAACTTATACTTATCACTGTGCTGATGGTCATTCTTACAAATGATTGGAATTAAAGTCTTCTTTTTTTTATTCTATTGCTTAGGTTGCAACTATTTTTGTGGTAAGTTTTGCTTCTGATTCTAAAATATTCAAAAGCCAAATTCTTATGTTGTCACTTAAAAGTCAGATTAACGTGATATCTCAACATATAGAGTAGCATTGAATAAAAATGGAAAATACAAAATGATTTTAAAAATCAACATTTCCCGAAAGGTGAATACCTCAGACAACAACGGAAAAAATGCAAAGATTCTCCTTTCCTGATTTTTGCAAAATATGCACTTGTATTCTTTTTCCTGGAAATGTCACAAAAGTAAAGAAATTTACAGTGCAAGATTATTTTATTTCTGTACCAGTTCATTGATAGAGCAATCCCAAACATCTCTTTCAAATACTTATTCAATTTTCGCTTCAAAGGTACAATGATGCCTGCCTCGGCTGTTCTTATGTTAAAGCATTCAACACTCCATTAATTCTTTATGTAAAGAATTTCTCACAATCTAGCCCCCCAGTGACAATTTTAAATTAATGACTCCTCATTACTGACTCTACAGCCAGAAGAAATAATCTTTCACTATTCACAGGTATATCTCTGTCATCGCCCGAAGCTGCTTTTACTACATTCCTGTGGTTGTATTTTTACACGTGCATCAGTTTATGAAGAGAATGTTCAGTTTAAAATCAGACAGATGGCTGCATAAGAATTACACAAGCTTCATTCATTACTCACTGCAAAAGATCTAAATTCAGTGTTTATGGCTGTACATTGCAATTTAGAATTTTAAGCACATTAAAAAAACCAGGTGTGCAGCATGTGGGGCTGGCACAGATCTCTAAGTATTGAGCCTTATTCAGGGGCACCTAAATCTCTCTGAGTGGAGTACTGACACAGAAGGATGGTATGTTAAAAATAAAGACAAATGAGACGAGATTGGTGTGATCAGGGTAGATAGAAGCTGTTATTAGAGAAGTTGAGTCCAACACTTGGCCAGGGGGTGGGGAGTGGAGGGTGACCAGGATCATTTGGAGATTGGATAATGGCTTGGATTAAGTGGGAAGAGGATATAGGCCAGTAATGGAGTATGGAGTTGATAGATATCTGAATTGGAGGCAGAGGTCTGGATTGAAGATGGCAGTTCCTTGGATCAATGATGCAGGTAGACAAAGATAGGGATCATGGGAAAGTGATGGTGTTGCAGTATTGATGTTGGCTTAGTAATCTGGAGACCAAGGTAATGTTCTGTGCCCTGGATTCAAATTCCACCAAGGCAGACATTTGATAAATATCTGAAATTAAAAGTCTAATGATGACCATGAAACCATTGTCCATTGTTGTTAAAAACTCATCTGGTTCATTGATGCCCTTTGGGGAAGGAAAATCCTTACATGATCTGGCTGACAAGAGACTCCAGACTCACAGCAATGTGGTTGACTCTTCACTGTACTCTGAAATGACCTAGAAAGGCACTCAGTTATATCAATCAATGAAAGGTCTCAAAAGAGCAATAAAACCAGACAGACTACCTGAACTCAAATAAGGCACCATAAAGGACAACAAATACACAGTCCTGTCAATATTGCAATGTCCTCCTTATTAATATCTGGGGACTAGTGCCAAAATTGGGAGAGCTGTCTCATTCACTTGTCAAGCAACAGTCTGGTCTAGTCATACACATGGGATTATATCTTACAAACAACAATATCACAATCTCTGGTTATGTTCTGTCCCACTAGCACAGTAGTATATAGTCAGGAGGGAGTCCTCGACATTGATACTGGACCCCATGAACTCCCATTGTATCAGGTCAAACGTGCACAAGAAAATCTCGAGCTGAATACCATGCATTAACATCCAGCTCCCCCACAGCCCCCACTGCAATCCCATCACACCCTCTACTTGGCTGAAGAATCAGTATTCTTTCATGTTGATCATCACTGGAGAAAGTATTGAGGTTAATGAAGTCCCAGAGTGTACTCTGAATTGGTGGCTACTGTCTACCACCAAGTTGCTCAGCAACACCACTTCTGACCAAACTAGCCTGTATTTAAAATGAGATAACCACTGAACTATGACTGTGGCAGGTGGTAGGACTGCAGCAGGTGGAGAGGGAGCCAATAAACGGGAAAACATACCAGGCCTTATATATGATGCAAATATATCTGTCTATGATAATATTGGTAAGAGTGACCATTGCAAAGTACTTGCGGAGACTAAGTTCAACGTTTGTGTGTGTGTGTGTGTGTGTGTGTGTGTGTGTGTGTTAGACAGATCAAAGTGATTCCACAATGAATGAATCAGATTGAAATCCTGCCATATCCATTTATGAATGGTGGTTGATAATGAAACAATTCATTTGAGTAGGCAACTTCACAAGTATCCCTATTCTCAATAATGGTAGAGCAAAAAATAAGGTTCAAGCATTTGCAACAATCTTCAGCCAAATGTGCTGATGCAATGATCCATCTCTATCTCTTCCAGTGGTCCCCAACATCACTAGTCTTCAGCTAATTCAATTCACTTCTTGTGATTTCAAGAAATGGCTGGAGGCACAAGGTACTGCAAAGGCAATGGCCCCTGACAACCTTCTGGCAACAGTACTCCAAACCTTCAGATGCTGTAATGCTGCATCTACCCAACAATACGGAAAATTGCCTAAGCATGTCCAATATACAAAAAGCAGGACAAAGCCAACCTGGCTAATTACTAACCATTCAGCCTATGCTCAATAAAAACCAAAACTGCAGATGCTGCAAATCAGAAACAAAAACAGAAATTGCTCGAAAAGCTCAGCAGGTCTGGTAGCATCTGTGGAGCAAAATCAGAGTTAACATTTTGGGTCCAGTGAACCTTCCTCAGAACAGTGTTAACAGAAGCATTAATGTCATTTCTCTCCACAGATGCTGCCAGACCTGCTGAAATTTTCCAGCAACTCCTGTTATTGAGTCCTTTCTCAATCATCAGCAGTGATGGAAGGTGTCATCAACCGTGCTATCAAACAGCATCTACTTAATAAGAACCTGCTCAATGTCACTCAGTTAAATTCCATGAGAGTCATTCAGCTCCTGACCTCATTACAGCCTTGTTTCAAATATGGACAAAAGAGCTGACTTCCAGAGTAGAGGTGAGAGTGACAGCCCATGTCATTGAAGCTATATTTGACCAAGTGCAGCAAAAACAAGTCCTAGCAAAACTTGTCCATGGGAATCAGGGGGAAAACTCTTCACAGGTTGGAGTCATACTTGACCCAAAGGACTATGTTTTTGGTTGTTGGTGGTCAGTCATCTCAGCTCTGGGACATCTTGGAAGGAGTTCCTCAGGGCAGTTAAGAGTCAATCACATTGTTGTGGGTCTGGAGTCATATATCGGCCAGACCAGGTAAGGGTGGCAGTTTCCTTCCCTAAGTGACATCAGTGAACCCGAAGGAGTTTTCACAACACTCAACAGTGGTTTCATGGTCATCATTAGACTGTTAATTTCAGACTTGTATTGGTTTCAAATTTCACCAACTGCTATGGCAGGATTCAAATCCAAGTACCCAGAACACTACCTGGGTCTCTGGTATAATAGTAAGAATACCACTAGGCCATCACCTCACCTGAACAATGAGACACAAACTGGCTATGATAAACTGACCAAAGGACTGACATTGAACAGGCGATGGCAAACATTTAAAGAGCACATGATGAACTGGAGCAATTGTTTATTCTTCTCTGGCACAAGATAAAACAGGAAAAGTGGCCCATCATTGGGAAATTAGGGATATTATTAGAACCATGGAAACAGCAGATAAATTGGTCAAAAATGCAGCAGATGCGAGACCTGGGAGCAGTTTAGATTTCAGCAAAGAAGAACAAAAGGATTGATTAAGAGGGGAATAAGAGCTGAAAATGTGTTGCTGGAAAAGCGCAGCAGGTCAGGCAGCATCCAAGGAGCAGGAGAATCAACGTTTCAGGCATGAGCCCTTCTTCAGGAATGAGGAAGGTGTGCCAAGGTGCGCCCCTCCCCCAAGTGCCTCCACCCTACTTTTTATCTTAGCCTGCTTGGCACACCTTCCTCATTCCTGAAGAAGGGCTCATGCCCGAAACATCGATTCTCCTGCTCCTTGGATGCTGCCTGACCTGCGCTTTTCCAGCAACACATTTTCAGCTCTGATCTCCAGCATCTGCGGTCCTCACCTTCACCCAAGAGGGGAATAAATAGAGTACAAGAGTAAGCTCGCAGGGAACATACAAACTTCTCTAGTTTAAGAAATTTCTCTTCATCTCAGTCCTGAATGGCCTATGACATATCCTTAAACTGTAACACCCCCAGTTCTAAACCCTCAAGTCCTCAGGAGCTTCCTTCCTGCATTTACCTTGTATAATCCTGTTAGAATTTTATAGGTTTCTTTCGTCTTAACCAAACTAGTCTTTCTTCATATTTCAGTCCTGCCAGCCTACTCCTACTCTTATTTGCTATTTTCTATGAATGATCCATCCTTGATCTTGTAAGGGAGTCAGGGAGTCTGGAGAAAGGGTCATAAAGCTCCATCCCTGTTCCGTACTTGACATGGCACTTACATTTTCTGTGACATTTGTATGAGAAATGTAATCTGAACTGAGTCAGATGTAATCTGAACTGAGTCAGATGCGTCAGAACTATTGCATACTCTGCTTTCAAATATATGCTTTCCTTTGTATTCTTTTTGTTTCAGTTTTGTAACACAATGGGGTTATATATTTTAAATAACTTACATTTTCTGATCCTGCAAATTCCCTGAACTATTTCAATAGAATGACAGAAATGCTATGATGCCACCAGGGAAAATCACATTAATGTTCAAAAGAAATTAACTCTGTGCTTGGTCAAGTTCAAAGTGACTTCCCTGCTAGCCTCCTTTTGCCCAAGTACTGCTTCCCTTTTTCCTGTAAAATAACTTTACAGACAAAAATGCCATAAAGCTTAATTTTAAACTGCCCAACTATCAGGCAGAGATCATTCGCAAAATAGGATCACAACTGAAGATATTTGAATGTAAGCACGCTAGCTCAGTGGTTAGTACTGCTGCCTCACAGCGCCAGGGACCCGAGTTTGATTCCGGCCTTGGGCGACTGTCTGTGTGGAGTTTGCACATTCTCCCTGTGTCTGCGAGGGTTTCCTCTGAGTGCTTTGGTTTCCTCCCACAATCTAAAGATATGCCCGGTTAAGTGAATTGGCCATGCTAAATTACTCATAGTGTTCAGGAATGTGTAGATTAGGTGCATAAGTCAGGGGTAAATGTAGAGTAATAGGGTAAGGGAGTGGGTCTGGGTGGGTTACTCTTCGGAGGATCAGTGTGGGCTTGTTGGGCCAAATGGCTGTTTCCACACTGTAGGGATTCTATGATTCTCAGTGCAGTCAGAAAATATCCAAGTTATCTCTGTTCAAATGGGCACTCTAGCTGTGTAATTCCCTTTAACTGCACAACATACAGGTAGTAAATTATCATGTAAGAAACAACTATATTAATCCTTCACATGTAACTATATTTAATAATGGTTACTTGGTTATACAGAATTGAATATTGCTAAAAAAAAAGGAGACATTGCCGATCATCATTTTCCTATCATCAGAACAAATGCAAGAAATGTCAATAAATCAAAACAATTTATACCACAGCAGAAAAGGGCATTGATTAGTTGGCAAATTAACTTTGAGAATATATTCTGTTTGTTTGTAAAGAATGGGTTCCTGCATATGAATATAATGCATTTCTAACAAAGGTAAATGAGCTGTATTACAATATATTAAAAAAAAACTGTAGATGTTGGAGATTTGAAACAAAGACAGGAATTGCAGGACAAACTCAGAAACTCAGCAAGCTTAGCAGCAGTTCTGATGAAGAATCACTGGACTGGAAAAATTAACTCTACTTTCTCCCCACAGATGCTACCACATCCGAGTTTCTCCAGGACTTTTTGTTTTTGTTTTACATTATATCACAAGTTTGATTTATTATCTTAAATTGGATGTCAAAGTAGTTATTAGCATATACTGGATTGTTCAATAAATGCTGCCTATTCTCAAAATACCTATTGATAGGTGTGATCAAGTAATTGGGCAATACTTGCTGAGCAATATTGAGTGTGCTAATAACAAGTTATTTAAGATTAGGTGGTGGCATAGTGATCCACAACCTTGGATTAGTGCTTGGGTTCAGATCCCGCCATGGCCAATGGTGAAACTTTAATTCAATAAAATCTAGAATAAAAAAACTAGCCAATGGCAACCATGTAACCACTATTGATTGCCATATATACCCATCTTTTTCACTAATGTTCTTTAGGGAAGGAAATCTGTCATCCTTTCCTGGTCTGACCTTCATGAGACTCCAGATCTATAGAAATACAGTTGACTTTTAACTGCCTTCCTGGCAATTATGGGTGTTCAGTAACACTTCAAGATATGTCTCTTCTTCAGTTCAGAACAGTTCTGATGAAAAGTCATAATGGACTCATATGTTAACTCTGTTTTTCTTTCTATAGATGCTGCCAGACCTGCTGAGTGTTTCCAACAGGTTCTGTTCTTAATTCCCATTTAAATTATTTCCTCCTTCAAAAGAAATATCAAATGTTCACTTTCAAGCTTCCA
The DNA here is from genome assembly GCF_004010195.1 of Chiloscyllium plagiosum. Taxonomy (NCBI): domain Eukaryota; kingdom Metazoa; phylum Chordata; class Chondrichthyes; order Orectolobiformes; family Hemiscylliidae; genus Chiloscyllium; species Chiloscyllium plagiosum. The sequence goes on along the minus strand of NC_057728.1, from coordinate 30,352,034 downwards.
ATTTTGAATTTCCTCAAGGGTCATTCCAATGCATCCTTCTTCAACTACACATAGTTCAATCTTTCCTCCCAAGACTGTCCTCCACTGGACTCCCAAACCTATACACCAGATTCTAAACACTAGCTGTTTTATAGACAGTTGCCTTCATGAAGTGGGCACTACTCTGGGTTCCTTCAGTGTTCCAAGCTGCACCAATCAAATATTTAAGTCCAAAGCTCATGTACCAAATAGCTCCTGGGACTTCAATGAGCTCTCAGCTCCTCAGAATTGACAGCAGCACTTTAACTATCTGAAGCCACCTTCTTTGACTGTTGCTCTGACCAACTATCAGTTCTCTGGTGGATAGCTTCCTTTCAACTCCACTGGGCTGAGTACATGAAAGCCTTCTAAAGTCTCAAAAGCTCCAAGCATGTTTCCTTGAGCACCACCTCCACTGATCCAGCTAAAGCTCCACTTTTCTTTTTATGTCTTTCTGAATTCTTTAATCGGGTATGGGTAGCCAACGAACAGGCCATCATTTGTCTCCTGTTGCTAACTGCCCTTCATCTGAGTGGCCTACCAGACCATTTCAGTTTTTACCTCAGCCATTTCAGTGTCAACTTCATTGCTGTGCGTGTCGAGTCACATTTCAATAAGATCGGGTAAAGAGGATTTCCTTCCTGAAAGGACATTAGCAAACCAAATATGACAATAATTATTGTCATGATCACCATTACAGAAATTAATTTTATATTCCAGAATTGTTGATTGAATTCAAATCCCATCAGCTGCATAATGGAATTTGAACCTATGTCCCCAGAGCATTTGCATGAGCATAGATGCTTGAAGATTCTTGAAGACTTACAGCTCAAAACATGTGGAATAAATTTCTTTATTCACTGTTGTGATTAACTGGGTTTCTGGATTTGCTAATCCAGTGACATTAATCCTCCACTGTCTCCCCTTAGAGTTTGGTGCTCTTCCCCTAATCTTGATTCTGCTCAAAACTCAGCTTTGTACTGTTATTCATTGACCCATGAACTAGTTTAGGTGATGCATTAAAAACCTCACAACAAATTATGCTTGCTTCCCAGGCTGGATCAAATGTCACCAGTATTTCAACGTCTTGTGCTTAAATGTTAATATTTAGCTGCTACCCTACACAACAAAAATCAATGCAGAAAATTGATTTTACCACAGTACAATGACAGGTTCATGCAAACAGAACAGATTAATGTCCTTCTAGAGTAAGTATGATGTAAAGGAAATGCTGAGGGAAATTCAAACTCTACTGTTTTTCTCTCCAACAATGAGCAATATTTAGGGATGAAAATTAAATGTCATTATTCTTCATGTAGAAGTTAGTTAATACATACAGAATAAATTTCTCCATAGTATGCTTAATCCAATGACATGTAGAACCATTTTGGTTATTTGATAGTTTTTCTTGTGAATTTAAGATATAATTTCACCCACTCACATTCTTCTTTGACAGGACAAAAAGATAATCTGCTCCCAGGCCTCTGGCAATACTGGTCTGCAACCAATTGTTACACAAAAAAACTTAGAGTTTCCGAGATAACTGCTGTCTGTTCTATCTCTCACTCTCCCAAGGCAAGACCTTATTCACAGCCTGAAGTTCCAGTTGGCTCAATTAGAATTAATCTCACCCATCAGTCACTTGAATGCTTGAACACAATTTAGGTTGACATAGCAGTGGTGGCGCATTGTCAGAGGTGATGTGCTATAAATATTAAATTCTCACCTGCTTGTTTTGGGTGTTCAGGTGAATGTTAAAAATTCCTGGGCAATCTTTAAGAAAAACAGGCTATTGTCCAACAAGTATTGTTCTCTTAAACTAAAGTAGATTGACCAATCAGTCATTTCCTCCCTGTCTATTCAATATCATTGCATAAAATGATTGCAATACTCATCCACATAACATTTTTTTGTTTGGTGACTGTGCAAAATATTTTCAAAAGTTTCTGGAAGACCACATTAAAACCCTCTAAGATTAAGAATTCAAAAATGTGGAATAAATGCCTTTTTCATTTTTGGAATTACCTGAAAAAGTAGATGATTTATTTTGTCTGAACTCTTCACAAGTTAGCACGACCATTGTCACTCATAATCTGTATCCTAATGTCACAGTGCTTTTTCTACAGTTAAAGTTTGTTGATATAAACCTTACTGTCTTAAGTACTTCCATTTTGGAGAATGGGTTTTATTCCTGTGAACACAAGTTAGGTTTTATACTGCTGTTTGTCAGCATATGCACATCAGAAACATAACTAGAGTACATGTAGATTTCACTTCTGAAGAAGCTGAGTTTAGTCTGAAAATATAATGCAAAATATGTTGCAATATGCTTGAAAGTCAATTCCGTTGGTTCACTTTGGGCAAAAATAGTCCTCTGAAACTTCAACGTTAATTTTCACATCGCTCAGAAAAGGGTTTTGTTTTATATGAAGTTTGGTAAAGCTTCATAAAATGTAATGAAGACGATTAAGCGTATATCCAGCTCCATAATAACAAGGCATTATGGTACCAATATGCGGACAGGTTTTTGCATGTTTATGATGTCTTATAGACTTTAGACGTCTTTAGAGTAAGTCACAATTTTGTGTATGGCACATGCACTGGTTATTCAAATTACAAAGTATACTCCATCCCAAATCCACCGGTGGCAGATGGTTAAAATGCTTTTATGGGATAAAAGCGTGCTGACATATAATTTCCATTGAAAAGATGATGGTGAGTTGCCTTTTTCAACCATTATAGTCCATCCTGTGATAACAAACTAAGAGTACTGTTAGGAAAGAGTTCATAAAATCATATAATGGTTACAGCACAGAAGGAGGCCATTTGGCCAGTGTGTCTCTATTGGATCTCTGCCAGAGCAATTCACTTAAAGTCTTTTCTTCCAGTGACCCTGAAATCTTTTCCTCTTCAGATAATCTCCCACTTCTTTGAAAGCTACAATTGAATCTGCTTCCACGGCAACTCAAGCAGCACATTCCAAATCCTAACCACTCACTTCATCAAAAAAAAAATTTTCCTTATGTTGCTGTTGTTTCTATGGTCAATCACCTTAAATCAATATCCTCTAGTTCTCAATTCTTCCACCAAGGGGAAGAGTTTTACTCTTTCTCCTCATGATTTGATATACCTGGACCATTTTCCACTTTGTCATTTTTATAGCTACACTGGATCAGATTGGTTACAACTCAGCTAATTTTGGAGCACGAGTCTTCAGTACTATTGTCAGATTTACAGCTGTTGCTGTATTTAGTTCTTGCAGCTTTTCCTTGATTCCATGGGTAATCAATCAAATTGACTGAAATCTGCATCTGTGATGCCCAGACCGTCAGGAGGAGGCTGAGAGATATCAACTACTTGCATTTTAGCTAAAAATGGTTGCAAATGCTTCAACCTTGTCTTTTGTGTTGATGTACTGGACTCCTTCATCATGAAGATGAAGGTAATTGTGCAGCCTTCTCCTTCAGTTGTATAATTGCCCACCAATCTTCATGACTGGATGCAGCAGAACTGCAGGGTTTAGATATTATCAAAATTTAGCATGCATGAATCCATAGTTGTAGCTTCACTGGTTGGCACTTCATTCTTAGGTAAATCTGCTACTTCTGGGCATGTTCTCTAATACCCATTAAACCAAGATTGATCTCCTGGATTAATGGTAGTAGTAAAACGAGGAATATTCCAGACCATAAGTTTACAGATTGTGATTGAAAACAACTCTGCTGCTGTCGATATTCTACTGACTCATCGATAGTCACAGGTGAGGTGCCAGAAAACTGGAGTTTGGCTAATGTGGTGCCACTGTTTAAGAAAGGTGGTAAGGACAAACCAGGGAACTATAGACCAGTGAGCCTGACATTGGTGGTGGGCAAGTTATTGGAGGGAATCCTCAGGGACAGGGTGTACATGTATTTGGAAAGGCAAGGACTGATTAGGGATAGCTTTGTGCATGGGAAATCATGTCTCACAAATTTGATTGAGTTTTTTGAAGAAGTAACAAAGAGGATTGATGAGGGCAGAGCGGTTGATGTGATCTACATGGACTTCAGTAAGGTGTTCGACAAGATTCCCCATGGGAAATTTGTTAGCAAGGTTACATGTCACGGAATACAGGGAGAACTAGCCATTTGGATACAGAACTGGCTCAAAGGTTCTGTAGAAGACAGAGGGTGGTGACGGTCTGTTTTTCAGACTGGAGGCCTGTGACCAGTGGAGTGCCACAAGGATTGGTGCTGGGACCATGACTTTTCATCATTTATATAAATGATTTTGATGTGAAATTAAGAGGTATAGTTGGTAAGTTTGCAAATTACACCAAAATTGGTGGTGTAGTGGACAGCGAAGAAGGCTACCTCAGATTACAACAGGATCTTGATCAGATGGGCCAGTGGGCTGAGAAGTGGCAGATGGAGTTTAATTCAGATAAATGTGAGGTGCTGCATTTTGAGAAGGCAAATCTTAGCAGGACTTATACACTTAATGGTAAGGTCCTCAGGAATGTTGCTGAACAAAGAGACCTTGGAGTGCAGGTTTATAGCTCTTTGAAAGTGAAATTGCAGGTAGATAGGATAGTGAAGAAGGCGTTTGGAATGCTTTCCTTTATTGGCCAGAGTATTGAGTACAGGAGTTGGGAGGTCATGTTGCGGCTGTACAGGACATTGGTTAGGCCACTGTTAGAATGCTGCGTGCAATTCTGATCTCCTTCCGATCGGAAAGATGTTGTGAAACATGAAAGGGTTCAGAAAAGATTTACAGGGATGTTGCCAGGGTTGGAGGATTTGAGCTATAAAGAGAGGCTGAACAGGCTGGGGTTGTTTTCCCTGGAGCATCAGAGGCAGAGGGGTGACCTCATATAAAATCATGAGGGGCATGGATAGGATAAATAGACAAAGTCTTTTCCCTGGGGTGGGGGAGTCCAGAACTTAGACGGCATAGGATTAGGGTGTGAGGGCAAAGATACAAAAGAGACCTAAGGGGCAACATTTTCACACAGAGGGTGGTACGTGTATGGAATGAGCTGCCAGAGGAAGTGGTGGAGGCTAGTACAATTGTAATATTTAAAAGGCATTCGGATGGGTATATGAATAGGAAGGGTTTGGAGGGATATGGGCCGGGTGCTGGCAGATGGGACTAGATTGGGTTGGGATATCTGATCGGCATGGACCGGTTGGACCGAAGGGTCTGTTTCTGTGCTATACATCTCTATTACCAGTTTTAAGTTGTTGGTTCTGTTTTCAATTCATCTCAGTTAACACAGTGCTACTGCCACATGACGTGATGGGTAGTATATTGAGTGTGAAGTTATGAATTTCTCTCCACAAGATCTCCACCAATACTGTCATGGATCAATGCATCTGTGAGAAGTATATTGGTGAGTGAGCGTTCAAGCAACCTTTTTTTCCTCTTGTTAGTTACTTTACCACTGGAGGTATAATCCAGCAGCTACGTCCTCCATGACTCTGTTAGCTCAATTAATAGTGATGCTACTGAGCCACTTGGTCTTGGGTAATGAAATAAAGAGAAAAGTCTGTGTCCTTATTACCGGCAGTCCTTCTAAGTGATGTTCAGTATGAAAGAATATAAATTTATCAGGTTTGTTTTGCTTTATTACTTCAGCAAAGAATTATGTTTCCAATATTAATTGATGGGGCCTTAGAAATGGAACCACATATAATTTCTCTTGAAAAGTTGGTGGAGATTTGCTTTCTTCAACCAACAATGTGCCAGCAGCCTAAACAGAAAACAGACAATACGATTCAAAGTCAAAAGGGAAGTACTTCTCTGTCGACTCAGGGGGAGCTGCTGTCAGTAAGGGGTTCCAGTACAACCAGTCCAGCAGGGTGGCATCCATGCACAGTCCAGCAGATTGACTCTGGTCTGCTGTCATTGTCAGATGTTCCATCTCAGTACAACACAGGGAGTGTACCACGGTCACTCTTGCATGTCAGTGGAATTAGCACTGGTGGAAGTGGGATGTTGGGACCTGTAGCAAAGGGAGGTAAAGAGGATCATCTTTGGTGGTTGAAGACAGCAGCTGGTGTGTTGAGGAAATGAGGACAGTTATGGAAAGGAACAATATGTAAGAGAGGAGCCAGTAGAGCATTGGAGGACATAGGATGGTGCAGAAGGGAAGGAGATAGACTATTGCCACTATCATTACCTTGACGACAGGACAGTGCAGCTATAGTGATGGACTACAAGAGGTAAGGTGAAAAGTTAGATTTTAAATTTGACGTGCTGAATGGGAATATGTGGGGGGGGGTTCAGTAAAGATGGGTTGTCCAGGAATTCTATAAAGAAAGGGATGTGTAGGTTTGAAGAAGGAACCTGACAGCCAGGCCATGTCTGGTGGCTTGGTATTTAGGTGTCTAGCATAGCCTTCCAATTGTCAAAGCCAATTGGTAATCAGGACCTTTAAATGGAAAATAGCTGGCACTATGCTGGGAGCCAATGTCAATTTGATGGACTCTACTTCTGAAGGAAGCCCTTCAAGTGGCATTTGCTGCAGATGAGTGGTACAGTGTTGGGGAAGGCTGCATATGTCCTCGGACAGTGTGACGGTACAATACTGGTTCGACCTAAAGGCATGGGTTATCATCCTATCTAGGTGGCCTTTATAGTGACTACTGTGCTGAACTTTTATACAGCCAGCTCCTTCCTTGGAACCACAGGGGACCTGTGTGGGATATCTCAATCAGGCCCCCACAAATACATCAAGGCCTGACCAATGCTTTCTGTGTGAGATCACACATCTCTTCGTCTAATTTTCTGATGATGAGCACAGTGCTGTAGTCCTGTCAGTAGAATTCAGCAACATAGCTAGCTACCCCAAGTTCAGGATGTGATAAATCATACACATACCACACTAAAACAACATTGATGAGTTCATTAATGAAAAGGGTTCCATTCCATCAATGTGCAAGTAATCTGTGATCACTGCTACCGTTTTTTAGAGGTCTATGTCTGGTACCCTTGGCACTGCCATAACATGGACATCTATTAGGCAAGCCCCTGCCTAAAGCAGAGCAGGGATAAAATACAACCTATTCTTCAACCTGCATTATGGTGAAGCAGACTATAAGCCTATTGGAAGATGACGTTCTGCTGCTTGGATAGGTCTTTCAGTAAATCGGAGACAGTATGCCACATAATCCTAATATGTTGTGCTCTGCATAACTGGAGCAAGTAACAATGATATCCCGAATGCTAAGGAACTAGGTAAGCTAAAGTAGTCTTCCATGAAGGAAGATAAGTACACTGAGCAGAGAAACATTCCCTAATGCATGACAAAGCATAAGTTCATTGGTCACATTGGCAGACAGGAGTTAATAGACATCCTGTTCCAGTAAGTGGGAACTAGGCTGAGGGAGAGGGCAATGGTTTGATTTCTGCATACTTTCGTTTCCTCTGAAGACCATCATTGTCTGTGATGGCCCCACAGTGAACAATGATGAGATGCCAAGCTCCAGTGGGCACAGAGGACAAAGTATTAGTGATTTAGAAAGATTTGTGAGATGTGATGTGTCTACATGCTGAGAAATCGATAGGTGGATAAAGGTGAGGGAGAAGGTGATAGGTCAGAGGGGGGAATGATGGACAGGTCCGGACGGTGGTGCCGAGTTGGAGGCTTGGGGCTGGGAAAATGTGGGGCAAGAGGAAATGAGGTAGCTGTTGAAATCCACATTTATCCTGTGTGGTTGCAGGGTCCCAAGGCGGAATATGAGGTGTTCTTCCTCCAGGCGTCAGGGGTGGTAACAGTTTGGCGGTGGAGGAGGCCCAGGACCTGCACATCCTTGACAGAATGGGAGGGGGAGTTGAAGTGTTCAGCCTTGGGGCGGTGAGGTTGGTGGGTGTGGGTGTTGTAGAGATGTTCTCTGAAACAATCTGCTAGAAGGCGTTCTGTCCAATGTAGAGGAGACCACATTGGGTGCAACTGATGCAGCAGATCTCATTGATAGAGGTACAGGTAAATTTCTGGCAGATGTGGAAGGATCCCTTGGGGCCTTGGACGGAGGTGAGGGGAGTGGTATGGGCGTAGGTTTTGCATTTCCTGCGGTGCCAGAAAGGTGCCAGAAGTGGGGTGTAGGCTGGACAGGGGCGTGGACCTGACGAGGGAGTCGTGGAGGGAATGGTTTCTCCGGAACGCTGATAGGGGTAGGGAGGGAAGTATATCTTTAGTGGTGGGGTCTGTTTGGAGGTGGCGGAAGTGGCAGAAGATGATGTGATGAATGCAGAAGTTGGTGGGGTGGAAGATGAGGACCTGGGGGGTTCTGTCCTTGTTGCATTGGAAGGGTGGGGTTCAAAGGCAGAGGTGCATGAAGGGGAGGAGGTGCGCTCGAGGGCATCATCAACCACATGGGAAGGGATGTTGCAATCGTGGAAGAAGGAGGCCATCTGGGACTTTCTGAGGTGGAATTGGACATCCTGGGAACAGATCTGGCAGAGGCGGTGGAATTGGGAATAAAGAATGGCATTTTTACAGGAGATAGGGGGGGAAGAGGTGTTATCTAGGTCACTATGGGAGCCGGTGGGCTTGTAGTATATGTCTGTGGTTAGTCGGTCGCCAGAGATGGTGATGGAGAGGTCCAGGAAGGGGAGGGAGGTGTCCAAGATGGTCCAGGTGAATTTGAGGTCAGAGTGGAAGGTGTTGGTAAAGCTGATGAACTGTTCAACCTCCTCATGGGAGCACGAGGCAGCACCGATACAGTCATCAATGTCGCAGAGGAACAGTTGGGGGGGATGGTGCAGGTGAAACTGTTCCATGTATCTGACAAACAAGCAGGCATAGCTGAAACCCATACGGGTGCCCATGGCTTACCTTTGGTTTGGAGGAAATGGGAGGATTGAAATGAGAAGTTGTTGAGAGTGAGGACCAGTTCAGCCAGGCAGATGAGGGTGTCAGTGGAAGGGTATTGGTTCGGACGGCGTAAGAGGAAGAAACAGAGGGCTTGGAGACCTTCGTCATGGCGGATCATGGATGTCCATGGTGAAGATGAGGATTTGGGGGCTGGGGAAACGAAAATCTTGGAGCAGGTGAAGGGCATGGGTGGTGTCACGAATGTAGGTGGGGAGTTCCTGGACTAAGAGGGACAGGATGGTGTTGGGATAGGAAGAGATGAGTTCAGTGGGACAGGAGCAGGCTGAGACAATGGGTTGACCAGGGCAGTCAGGTTTGTGAATCTTCAGTAGGAGGTAGAATCGGGCAGTGCAGGGGTCATGGACAATAAGGTGGGAGGCTGTGGGTGGGAGATCCCCAGAGGTGATGAGATTTTGGGTGGTCTGGGAGATGATGGTTTGGTTGATGAGGTTGTGTGTAAACTGACTAGTAGTGGGTACTAGGCTCCCAAAAGTGATATGTGTGTGAAGGTCAGGAAATGAATATGAATTGATTGTCAGGAGGTGGGTGATGGGCGTGTATAGAATTGATTTACAGATGAGATAAGTGGTGTAGTAGTTGGCTATGCAATTTGAAATGACTCACTCACCTTGATAATTTATATGAGATTGTTGAATATCTTCCTACACTGCATTCATACTCTTGGAATAACACATTTATCTTTACTATTATTTCTTTTCACTTTCTCTTGAAAATGCATCCTTATGACATAATATACATGTTCTGTTTTCTTTCTCTTGCACCAAGGCCTCTAGACCATATTTTTTCCAGAAAATAGTAGTGCTCACTTTCTCCCAATCCAGCCTTTCATCAAATAATCACAGCCTGTAGTCATTTTTAAAAAGAGAAACCTGTCATTTCTTGCAGTTGCAATGAACTTCCCCTTTAACAGTTTGGAGGCTGCATTTAAGCAGCATTAGCCACTTGTAATTTTGGCTGCTTTCCTGATTTGTGCAACAAATGAACAGCAGAGAATGTGCTGGCTGCATACAGTAATCACTTACAACAGCAGGCAGAATAAATGTAACCTTTTCACTGCAATGCACTGAACAGGCATAGGTTGATCCAAGAAGCAGGAGAATCGACGTTTGGGCAAAAGCCCTTCATCAGAAATTAGGTTGTCAGCCGAGGGGGTGGGGAGATAAATGGGAAGGATGTGGGGCTGAGGGATTGGGTTAGGGCTAGGGTTCTCCCCCTCACTGAGGAAGAACCATCAGTCCTCAGCAAAGGTTAAAAAAAAACCCAGACCTCCCCCTCACTGAGCACGAACAATGAGTCCTCAGCAAAGGTTAAAAAAATCTCCAGATCTCCCCCTCACTGAGGACAAACGATCGGTCCTCAGCAAAGGTTAAAAAAGCCACCAGACCTCCCCTTCACTGAGCACAAACAATGAGTCCTCAGCAAAGGTTAAAAAACCTCCAGATCTCCCCCTCACTGAGGATGAATGATCAGTCCTCAGCAAAGGTTAAAAACCCCGCCAAACCTCCCCCTCACTGAGGACAAACGATCAGTCCTCAGCAAAGATTAGAAACCCCGCCAGACCTCCCCCTCACTGAGGATGAACAATCAGTCCTAAGCAAAGGTTTAAAAAAACCCAGACCTCCCCCTCACTGAGGATGAACGATCAGTCCTCAGCAAAGGTTAAAAAAAACCCCAGAGGACGAACGATTAGTCCTCAGCAAAGATTTTAAAAGCCTATCGCACTCTCAGAAACCTCATTCCCCTCCCATTTATCTCACCTCCCCCTCAGCTCACAGCTTCATTCCTGATGAAGGGCTTTTGCCCAAAATGTTGATTACCCTACTCCTCGGATGCTGCCTGACCTGCTGTGCTTTATCAGCATCTGCAGTCCTCACTTTCACCTCGGCACAGGTTAATGGCATACCAAACTCGACATGCTATTCTTGGAAGTTGGCCAGTTTAATAATCACCATACCCTATAATGTAAGTGATAAGTATTAATCACACAAAGTAATGTACTGTCCCGTCAGCAGGACAGGCAATGGTATGCAATTACAGAGGAGTTGGCCTGGGTGTACTCAACACTGATTTTGGGTTGAAAAATGTGGAGCTGGAAAAGCCCAGCAGGTCAGGCAGCATCCGAGATCAGGAGAATTAAGCCATTTCTGATGAAGGGTTAATGCTTGAAACATCGACTTTCCTGCTCCTTGGATGCTGCCTAACCTGCTGTGCTTTCCAGCTCCACATTTTTCTACACTAACTCTCCAGCATCTGGAGTACTCACTTTCTCCAAACATTGACTCTGGATCTCATAAGATCTCATGGCATCAAGTCAAAATCAGTTAATGTACTAATTGCCTGTGCCTCCAGTGAAGAAGTGAAAAGAACCTGGAGAAGGGAGATTGAACAACAGAAAATTCAGCCAAGCAAAATAATTATCTCAGCGCACACTGTAACCTATGAATTAGAGCCATTGAACTGCTACTCCAGTCTTTTCCCTCCATCTGTAACATCAATTTATTTTGTCTATCTGTGTGCTAGGGTGTGTGTGTGTTTGGTTTATGGGTGGGGGGGGGGTGGTGTTAGGGTTTTAACATGTACTGTTATATGTTGACAGCTCATAATTGTTTATCTGCAGTTGAATTACTGTTTATTACAAATAAATAGATTCTTTGTGAAGTACAGAAACAGTGACATGCTTGCTTTTGACCAGCATAGAGTGGATGGGCTGAAGGGCCTCTTTGACTGTGAGCAAAGACAATTTCATCTGCCTTCAGTTTTATAAGAAAAGGTGACATCTCAGTTCAGATAATGTATTGAGTTATCTTGAGAATGTGACTTAAAAGATGTTCTGGGATTTACATGTTCGTGAACTAAAACCTGCAATCCATTCTAAAAGATGAAAGACTTAACAGCAATCTAGATTTATTCAATATATCTCGTTTCAGTTTCATGACACTGTGATCTTTTGCTATAAATTCTATGTTTTAAGATCCTGCTCCACAGCTATCTGATGACGGAGGAGTGCTCCAAAAGTTCGGACTTTCAAATAAATCTGTTGGATGATAACCTGGTGTTGTGTGATTTTTAACTTTGTCCATCATAATACAACCTCCACATCATGAGATTTTGATGAGTAAATCTTCTAATCAGTCCCACGGTTAATTTTGCTTCCCTGAGTACATGACATCTGATTTGGGATGTTGCCAGATAATATTCTGCACATTATATGAGAAGAGACCTCCTGTTGATATTCCTCAAGGTCAATATTTATGAATCTTGTGCTCATAAGTTGAAAGATGGTGGTGTTATAGAATGAAATACAGGACCAGGATGAATATCATGATGGGAAGAACATAAGAATTAGGAAAGGTAGACCATGCAACCCCTCAAGCCTGCTACACCACTTAATACAATTATAGTTAATCTTCTCCTTCAAATCCACTTTACCAGCTATTCCCCATATCCCTTGACTTCCTGACCTAAAATTAGTCTATCTCAGTTTGAAGTATATCAATAATGGACCATTCAGAGCCAGTTGAGGTAAATATTCTTCACAATATTTTGTGAAGAAATTTCCCTTCATCTCAATTCTAAATGATTGGCCTTTTATCCTGAAACTGTGCCCCCATGTTCTGAGGGGATAAAACAGGAAAATAGTTGAAAATTATCAGATAAACCATGATCTCATTGCATGACAAATAGACTCAATGTGTCAAAAGACCTATGTCTTGTGGTCTTATGATCTTCAGTCTATTGAGATCAATAAACCTGGGAGCCCACTCTATGGAACTTTATGCTATTTCTCTGCTTGTATGCCAACTCACCTGTCTACAGCCAGACTGCACCTCTCTTTTCAAAGATACTAAGTGCATTTAAGTTGCAGAGTTGCCCGATTTCTAATCACAGAACCCTAAATATGCATGCAGTCAATATGGAACACGGGTGAAAGTGTAATCACCTGACCCATTGAGCTGCCAGCATGATTTTCACAGATGAACATTGAATGCAAATATATGAATTGGGAGTAGAAGTCTCTTCTACCCCTCCAGCTATTACTAAGATCTTAGATGATCAGTTTGTGTTTTGAACCCACATTCCCAACTCCTCTAATAGCCTCTGATTCCCTTGGCTAATAAGAATCTATCTCCAGTACCTCTGAATAAAAATGTTCAATCACCTCACTTTCACTGCCTTCTGAGACAGATTTTGAAAGTCACACATCTATCGAAGAGAAAATAATTCACCTCATTTCTATCATTAAAGGGCAATCCAGATCTTTAACAGTTATCCCTAGATCTGGACACACCCATAAGAGGAAACAAGCTTTCCATGTCCACCTTGTCAAGGCCACTCAGGATCTCATATACTTTAATCAAGTCACCCTTCATTCTTGTACAATGCAATGGGAACAAACCTAGTCTGCTCAAGCTTCACTCAGAAGGCAACTCATTCATTCCAGGTATGTTATTAAACCTCCACTGATCCAGCCCCAACACATTTATATCTTTCCTTAAAATTACATACAGTATTGAAAATGTGGTCTCATTAATTCCTTACATAACTGAAGTATATCATATTTACTTTTATATTCAATTGCTCCTAGTATAATAACGTATAGAATTCTATTAGCCTTCTTAATCTAATGACTTGCCATACTTTCAGACTAATTTTTTGTGACTCATATGTAAGAACACTGAGATCCCTCTCAACTTTGGAATTCTGCACTCATTCTCTTTGCTTTATTCTTCTTGCCAGACTGAGCAAGTTTTGTACATACTCCATCCACCAGATATTTTCCCACTCACTCAACCTATTTGTATCCATCTGTATCTTCCCTGTAACTTCTTCACTACATATATTCCTATCCATCTTTGTGTTCTCTGCAAATTTAACTACCATGTCTTTGTTCCCCTCATCTAAGTCATTGATATAGATCATAAAAAGCCATCGCATCCTGCCTTTCGTCCTTGATGTGATCCCTGCACCCACATGAACAGACGTGAGAAACATACATTTATCCAAAGTGCCCAATTTCAAGCACAATTAAATTTCTAGCATGAAAGGTTTATGAAAGCGTGTGCGCCAGATAATAGTTCACATTATCATCTTCATCTGTAGTATATTTACATACTGGTGGAATTTCAAATAGCCTACCAGTTAAGTAGTCAGTTAAAATATTTCTGCTGTTATAATTAAGCACAGCAAAGTGGCATACTTTCTAATAGGAGCACTTTAAGTTTGAAATAACAGTAAACTAAGGAGTGGAGTTGTCACAATTCTGGTAAATCAATAAAATGTCACTACTCATTCCCAAGCAAAACAGACTGATCTTTAACCAAATGCTCCAGTGGAGAGGCAGTGCGGGCGAGCATTGTTACTTTGGTAGACCTGAAGATCAAACAGCATTTTGAATAAGCAAAATCAAGTAGATTTACTTCATGCATTGATATTGCATTCTGTGATGAAAACCAAATGACTTCTGTGGTCAAATAGCCTTCAACCAACATAACTGAAGGCTGAACATAATGCTATTATGCCCATTTCATCCAGCAACCCATTGAGATAGATTCGACTGTGCAGTTATTAACTTCAGGGTTGTTACAATTTAACTTTTTTCTCATCTAATTAACATTTGTTTTGACTTGGTTTTTGTACCACATTGTGCTTTGTCATTTTAAGGTATTTTTCAAACCTTTTGAATGTCATACTCAAGCCGTTCTATATGTATTTATTAAAACAATTGTACTAAGGGTATCCTTCCAGCTTCACAGGGTTGAAATGTAGCTACTTAGGTGAGTAGCTTGAATCAGAAAATTTCTTGATTTGCCAACACTTTCTCAGTAATAATTGCCCCTGATAGAACGCGATACTCCTGTTATTGTGTGATTGGCGTTATAAGGAAGTCGCAAAATAGCCAGGCCATTTAAATTAATGGAGCTGGAATTGTGTTATAGCTAATACAGGTAAGGAAAGTTCACATTCTACAAATAACAGTCTAAATTCTTCAATTGCGTTAAAACCAATGTTGAAGAAATACACATTATAACAGAACCGACTGTATGTACTTTGCATTCCTGTGGGAGTGGAATGTGAGTATGAGATACAGTTGAGTCTTCCAGCCTTGGAAGCAGAGCATTAGTAGCCACAGTGTAATGACGCTACTCCTTTAACAAGGTTATGTTGTCCTTGTTTTTTTTTTCAAAAGTGATTATAAATAGTAGAGATTCCTAAATGTATGGAAAATCTACTTGAAAAGCCATTATAAGTTTTGTTTTAAACTCTTGTACAATGAAAGGGGATTGGCCAGTTCTCCCATTTCAGGGATTTTTCTGGTTTGGGTCAACTAGTAGAAAGTGACGATTGCAGACATTGGAGATCAAAGTCAAGAATCCGGTGCTGGAAAAGCACAGCAGGTCAGGCAGCATCCGAGGAGCAGGAGAATCGATGTCATTCCTGATGAAAGGATAATGCCCGAAACGTCGATTCTCCTGCTCCTTGAGTGCTGCCTGACCTGCTGTGCTTTTCCAGCACCACACTCTTGACATATTTCTGGTTTGGTTTGGTTTGAGTAAGCAGTCATTTGAAACTGCTGGTCAAGCTTTGGCTGGGAACCCAGAGAAGCTGCTGGACTCAAAGAAACAGCTCCATGCTATTCTCTCTCTCTTAAATCTCTCTCCGATAAGAACCTGTGTTTGAATTGCAAATAGTACAGTAATTGTTTATCCAATTGGCTCCAGAGAAGTGGAATTACATCCCTTTGCCAAAGGGGTGCTATGGGATGTTGCAGGAATTTGAAACAGCGTCATTAAGTTGCAATAGATTAGATTAGGTTTTCAGACAAATTAAGTTAATCTAAATTTGTTTTTTTTTGTTCATGTTTCATTCAAGAAGTCTGTAAATACACTTGTTTAAAACTGAGTGGATGAGCCAGCTGCAGCCCTCTGTGAATATCCACTCTACACCTGCTTAAAACAAGTTAGGGTCAGGGCTACCTTCTTGAAATGTTTTGCGGGGTCTGGCCTGCTCCATAACAGCTTGGGGGCCCGTCCTGGACTTATTCTATCGCTCCAATTTGGGATCAGGATTCCTTGTCACAAAGGCAGCAAATGGTAGGTGTTACTATCTTTTGTTCCAAGTGTTGAATTCAGTCGGTTTAAACAGTGCTGGGGTAGTAATGGCTCTTCCAGTCACTAAGAGTTTTCTGGGGGTGGAAGAAGTGACTTTGGAGGTTTTACAAAAGATGAGCAAGGCAAAGCTGCAGGACTTGGCAGTCAAGCTGGAGTTGGAGTTACCTTCGTCCATAAGAAAAGGAGAGATAATTATAACAATAGCTTAGCATTTAAATTTGCTGGAAACACCATCTGAATGTTTGGAGATGGCTAACATTCTTTTGAAAATGAAGCAGCTTGAGTTAGAGGCAAAAGAAAAAGAAGAAGAAAAAGAAATGAAACTGTTTGAATTATGATTAAAAGCAGAAGACAGAGAAAAAGAGTGAAAGGCATTCAAAGAACAAAAAGAAAGAGAGCGAGGAGAAGAAAAGGAGAGAGAGGAAAGGAAGAAAGAGTGGAATTTTAAACTTCATAAATTGGTATTTAGACAGGAAAGTCAGCTGAAAAGGATGGGGATGAATGCAGAAGATAGGCTTGGTGAGGAAGAAAGTGAAAATGAGCAAACGCATTATAGCCAAAAATGTGGTGGGGATCTGTTTAGATATATTCAAGCTTTGCTTAAGTTTGATGAGAAGGATGTAGAAGCTTTTTCCATCTTTTTTGAGGACATGGCTAAACAAATGAAGTGGGCAGTGACCATGTGGGTTTTATTGATTCACACAAAATATGTAGGTAGAGCTAGTGAGGTATTTGCATCACTATCAGAGAAGGTATCTGAGGCATATGAGGAGGTGAAGAAAGCCATCTTAAGTGCATATGAGCTTATGCCAGAAACCTACAGACAGCATTTCATGAATCTAAGGAGGGACCCTGGTCAAACCTACATTGAATTTGAAAGGATCAAACAAAGTAATTTTGCTAGATGGATATTAAAAATAGAGCAAACGTATGACACTCTTAGAGAGACGATTATTTTGGTGGAGTTCAAAAATTCACTTCCTGAAGTAGTGAGAACTCATATCGAAGAGCAGAGAGTTAAATAGCAAGATTAGCAGCTGAAATTACTGATGATTATGAGTTGGTTTATAAAGAAAAGTTTGGCTACCAACATCAATTTCAATCCATGAGGAATAGAAATTGGGAAAAGAGAAATCCTCATATGGTAAGGGAAAGATAGATCCCAGTGAGGATCATAAGGATATTTACCACAGGGTAAAAAGGAAATCCTTGAAGGGGAAAGAGAAGTTAAAAAGCTCCGGTGTTTTCACTGTAATAAAGTAGGCCATGTGAAAGCACAGTGTTGGTGCGTTAGAATAAGCACTGGGAAGTCAAATGTAGAAAAACAGGATAAGCCAGTGAATTTTGTTGGAGTGGTAACGGAAAGCACATGGGAGGCTAAATAGTTGCGCCAGAATGTACAACATGATCGGATGTTGGTTAAGCAGCAAGTGCTAGATCTTCTTAAACTATATACTTGCTAAGGTAAAGTTTATTTGCATAGGCCAGGAACAGCAGGTAAAGAGGGGGTTACAATATTAAGCGATACAGGATCCTCTCATTCTTTGATGTTGAAAGATGAGGAGATATGCACCACTAAAGGACTATTACCAGAAAAGGTGCTAGTAATGGGAATTCACATTGAGACAAGAAGCACTCAATTATTTAGAGTGTCCAGTGAAGAGTGGAGAAGTTGTGGTACAAATAATGGACAAACTCTCAGCTCCAGGATTACAATTTGTCCTTGCTAACGATATTCCTGGCTCACAGTACTGCCTGCTGTGGTTGAAAAACTCAGGCAACTAAAGTATTGCAGGAAGCATATCCTGGGATTTTTCTGACTGTGTGGTAATGAGGTCACAAAGTCATCAGTTGAAACAGGAGAGATCAAAGAGTACTGATCAGAAAGTTGAAGTGGAATTATCAGAGATCTGTTTGATCAAATGGTTAAGACAAACCAGGAGCCGATAGATGACAAAGCAGACAACTTCAGTTCAGAGAAATTAACTGACTTACAGCAAAAAGATAAGAAACTAAACCAATTCTATCAAAAAGCATACACCGAAGAAGATTCTAGATATACCCCTGTGTACTACCATCTTACAAATGATGTGTTAATGAGGAAATGGAGACCATCATATATTCAGACAGATGAGAAACGGGTAGAGTTCATCAAATAGTATTACCAGAGCGTTATAGAAAGGAGGTGCTGTGGGTAGCATTTAGAGGAGGTCATTTTAGGGTAAGAAAAACTCAAGTTAAAATACAAAAACATTTTTACAGGTCTGGACTGCACAAGGATGTAGTTGAATTTTGCCAGACATGTCATGCATGTCAGGTAATTGGAAAACTATAGGCAGTAATAAAACCAGCACCTTTAATACCTATTTCTGCATTTGAGGAACCTTTTACAAGAGTTGTACTTGATTGCGTGGGACCTCTACCTGAACAAAAAAATGGTCATCAGTATTTGTTAACAGTAGTGGATGTGCCCACTAAATTTCCAGAGGCCATTCCATTACGGAATATCACAGCTCAAAGGATTGTGGAGGAGTGACTCAAATTTTTCACTAGGTATGGACTATCCAAAGAGAGACAATCAGATCAAGGGTCAAACTTTACATCAAAATTATTCAAGAAAGTTATGGACAGCTTAGGAATAAAATAATTCAAATTGACTGCATATCATCCAGAATCGCATGAAGCACTAGAAAGGTGGCATCTGTCATTAAAGACCATGTTGAGGGCTTATAGTCAAGACTATCCAAACAATTGAGATAAGGGAATTCTGTTTGTACTTTTGCCATCAGAAATGCACCAAATGAATCAACCAAATTCAGTCCATTTGAATTAGTGTTTGGGTATGAAGTCAGAGCACCGATAAAATTGTTTAAGGAGAAATTGGTAAGTCGTAATTCAGAGACTACATATTTGGACGATGTGTCAGATTTTAGGGAATGGTTTAACAGAGCAGGGGAGTTGGCTAGACAGCATTTAAAAGTACCACAGCATACAATGAAACAGGAAGCTGACAAGAAACAAAAACTCATTATTTTGCTATCGGAGATATAGAGTGTAACTTCCAGTGGTAGGTGAACCTTTAAAAGCAAGGTTTAGTGGATCTTATCAAATCGAAAGGAGATTGAGTGAGGTGAACTATTTGATAAGGATTCCAGACAGAAAGAAATCTCACAGAGTGTATCATGTGAATATGCTCGAGGAATTTTGACAGGGAAGGAAAGCAAAAGGAGACCGTGTTAATAGTTACAACACAGAGTGAAGAACCAGGTTCAGAGGAATCTGAATTGAACATTCCTCAAATTACATTGGACAATGAGGAAGTTGTCAAAAATTATGATAATTATTGAGTTACCTCCCAGAGGAAAATCAAAATGGCCTAAAAGAGTTATTGCTATCACATGGGGCAATATGTGGATATAAGCTGAGAAATACTAACCTAATTATACATGATGTAGATATAAGAAATGCTATTCCAATTAAGCAACATTCTTATAGGCATAACCCTCTAAAGTTGGCACAGGTTTAAAAGGAAATTGAACACATGTTCCAAGATGACATAATCGAAACGTGTAATGTGTGGAGTATTGCAAAGTCAATGCAGTTACAAATTCTGATTTGTATCCGATTCCACATTTGGAAGACTGCATTGAACACGTAGGACAAGCAACTTATATTTCTAAGTTAGACTTGCTCAGAGGCTATTGGCAGTACCTTTGTCTGAAAGAGCAAAGACAATTTTGGCTTTCATAATGCCAAATGGACTGTATTAATTTAAAATCAAGCTTGGTATGAAAAATGCGCCAGCCATATTTCAGAGACTACCTAAAAGATCATTTCTGGATGTTTCAGCAGAAATGTTCGACAGTTGAGAAGAAGACTTTGAACTTGGTGTTGGTGATACAAAATTTCAACTTTTATATTACCAGTAATGTATCTGAGAATTATATACACTGATCATAACTCATTAAAGTTTGTGGAGAAATTTAAGGACAAAAATTCCAGACTGTTTAGATGGCGCTTGTTACAGCCATTCTATTTGAAAATTGTGCATGTCACAGGATGGGAAAACATAATTGCCGACCCATTGCCGAGACTTGGATGAGAAACAGAGGTGTTCGGTAGCAGGAGTAAATGGACTGAAATAAAATGAAATAGTGCAAGTTTGCATGTTTATAATCAATGCAATGAATATGTTAGCAATTTTTGAGAAGATTTGTAGCTCAGGTTGATAATAATGTATGTGTGTTGTAGGATACTAACAGTATAAGATTAAGGGGTTTTAAAATGAAGCCATCTTTAGATATTGATGTTTCATTTTTTTAAGGGGGGAGGAAGATATGACGATGCTGTTCCTTTAACAAGGTTATGTTATCCTTTGTTTGTTTCAAAATTGGTTGTAAATGGCAGAGGTTCTGATATGTCTGGAAATACCTGCTTGAAAAGGCTTTTTAAGTTTTCTTTTAAAACACTTGGACAATGAAAGAGGAGTGGCCAGTTCTCCCAGTTCAGGGTGTTTTCTGGTTTGGTTTGGTTTGGTTTGAGCAAGCAATCATTTGAAGCTGCTGGTCAAGTTTAAGCTAGGAAGCCAGAGAAGCTGCTGGACCCAAAGAGACAGCTCCATGCTAATCCTCTCTCTCTGCAATCTCTCTCCTGTAAGAACCTGTGTTTGAATTTACCTTTTTGCCAAAGGGGTGCTATGGGATGTTGCAGATATTTGGAACAGCATCATTAAGTTGCGATAGAGTCAATTGGGTTTTCAGACAGATTAAGTTATTCTAAATTTGGTTCTCTTTTGTTTGTGGTTCATTCAATAGTTTGTAAATAAATTCTGTTTTGTTTAAAACTGATTGGTTGCACTAGCTGTATCACTCCGGGAATATCCAATCTACACCTGCTTAAAACAACCAGATAAGCTAGGGTGTGGACTACTTTCTTGAACTGTTTTGAGGGGTCTGGCTTGCTCCATAACAACAGGAGAGGGCAAGTACCAAATTAGAAGGCCTACCTTTATTCTCTGGGACTTCATTCCAATTGTTTTTGAAGTTGATATACGCATACCACATCCCCTTACTGTATCTACACATGCCTATTAGAACATAGAACAGTACAGCACAGAACAGGCCCTTCAGCCCACGATGTTGTGCCGATTACTGATCCTCATGTATGCACCCTCAAATTTCTGTGATCATATGCATGTCCAGTAGTCTCTTAAATGTCCCCATGACCTTGCTTCCACAACTGCTGTTGGCAACACATTCCATGCTCTCACGACTCTCTGTATAAAGAACCCGCCTCTGACATCCCCTCTATACTTTCCTCCAACCAGCTTAAAACTATGATCCCTCGTGTTAGTCATTTCTGCCCTGGGAAATAGTCTCTGGCTATCTATGCCTCTCATTATCTTGTATACCTCAGTTAGGTCCCCTCTCCTCCTCCTTTTCTTCAATGAAAAAAGTCCGAGCTCAGTCAACCTCTCTTCATAAGATAAGCCCTCCAGTCCAGGCAGCATCCTGGTAAACCTCCTCTGAACCCTCTCCAAAGCATCCACATCTTTCCTTTAATAGGGCAACAAGAACTGGACACAGTATTCCAAGTGCGGTCTAACCAAAGTTTTATAGAGCTGCAACAAGATCTCACGACTCTTAAACTCAATCCCCCTGTTAATGAAAGCCAAAACACCATATGCTTTCTTAACAACCCTGTCCACTTGGATGGCCATTTTAAGGGATCTATGCACACCAAGATCCCTCTGTTCCTCCACACTGCCAAGAATCCTATCCTTAATCCTGTACTCAGATTTCAAATTCAACCTTCCAAAATGCATCACCTCGCATTTATCTAGGTTGAACTCCATCTGCCAACTCTCCGCCCATCTCTGCATCCTGTCAATGTCCCGCCGCAGACTACAACAGCCCTCTATACTGTCAACGACACCTCCAACCTTTGTGTCGTCTGCAAACTTGCTGACCCATCCTTCAATCCCCTCATCCAAGTCATTAATAAAAATTACAAACAATA
>NC_057728.1:30310147-30329595 GCF_004010195.1 Chiloscyllium plagiosum | reverse complement strand
CCTACTCTTTCTTTGACCATTCTCTTATTCTTCACATAAGTGTAAAATGCCTTTGTGTTCTCCCTACTCCGTTCTGCCAAGCCTTTCTCGTGCTCCCTCCTGGCTCTACTCAGACCATTTTTGAACTCCTTCCTCGCCTGCCTGTAATCCTCTAGAGCTGAGCTTGACCCTAGCTTCCTCCACCTTATGTAAACTACCTTTTTCCTTTTGACGAGACACTCCACCGCTCTCGTCATCCAAGGTTCCTTTATCTTACCACTTCTTGCCTGTCTCAGAGGGACATATTTATTCATTACTTGCAACAACTGTTCCTTAAACAGTCCCCACATGTCTATAGTGCCTTTACTATGGAACAATTGCTCCCAATCCATGCTTCCTAACTTATGTCTAATCGCATCATAGTTTCTCTTCCCCAATTAAATATCCTCCCATTTTGCCTAATCCTCTCCTTCTCCATAGCTATGTAGAATGTGAGGCAGTTATGGTCACTATCACCAAAATGCTCTCCCACCACAAGATCTGATATCTCCCCTGATTTTTTTTCATTCACAGGTTGAGGGCAAAGACAGCATTTATTCCCCAGATCAGATTGATTCTCACATCTGCAAGAGTTTCGAGGAATTTTGCTGTACTCTGGGGGAGGGTTTCTTTATAAGACTGAGAGCATCACTAGGATATCCAAAATCTGAAAAAGCTATCACTAGATGTTTCCTAGCAGTCTATTGACAAGCAACGTTAGATACACTGCTCCTCAATCCCAGAGATAGAAGCCTTTATTCCTGAGCTTGTGCAAGGGATCTGTTTTCTTGTTAGCCAAGAAACCTTGAGACACAATGTCTCAAGTTGGTCTGTACCAGTTTCTTAGACAGCACCTTTCTATTGCTTCCATCCAGAAAGACAAGGACAGCATAGGAACACTATCCCCTGCAAGTTCCCCTCCGAGCCACTCACCATCTTGACTTGGAAAGCCGCTGGGTCAAAATCCTGGAATTCCCTCCCCAACAGCATCAAGGGACTCCCTGCAGCCTAAGGATGGCAGCAATTCAATATGGTGGCTCACCATCACCTCCTCAAGGACAATGATGAATAAGCAATAAACGTTGGCCTTGCTGATGATATTCACACCGCAGAACTTCATTAAACTAAGCCACATATTGAGGAAAGATTTCTTCTGCTTTGCAAGTAGAAAGCGTTCAATTGATAGAATGCCTGAGAATCATGTCAGGCCTAGACACGCATTCAGTACAAAAGCTCTGCTTCTATATGTGCTTGTGTTTCTTATACCCTTGTTGGTCGTATTGCTGTCTCTGTGGACCCAGCGGTTTGGAAAAAGCTAACCTTAATGGTGGTGCCTTGCTGACAAAAACTCAGGAAGAGAGCGTGGATATGTGTTAACACCCAAAACCTGACAATGGTGGTACCATTCTGTGCCCACCCCCAGCAGTGATTTGCCAGACCCTGAATGGCATTAATATTGGCCTTAAGAAAGAGGGGTGTTCATTTCTCCTCATGTGGTTAGTGGTCTCCCTGCCCCCTCTAAGACGGTACACCCAACATGAGGCCGGGGCCAGGCCAAGCATGGGGCCGAAGGTCTGGTTTCCATGGGCAACCATCCTAATGGACTCATCCCACCCAGGGATGGGGACAGGGGAATGGTGGTGTGGGGAGACCATGTCGCTAAATGAGACAGGACAGCTTACAGAGCTAAACCCTCCCCAACATTACGCCCCACCCCAACTCACTGCCCCCACAATTTTAATTTTCTCTTCAGTTAGTTCTTCAAGCTGCCCTTGACTGAATTTGCCTCCCAACATGCTCTAGGGCAGCACAATCCAGACCTTATCCCCACCCTGCATCAAAAAAAGAGGGAAACGGTGGCATGCTGGTAGCATCCCTCAACGAGTAATATTCTTGGAAATCCTGGTTCAAATCCGACCTGGAGTTTGAGTCCAATTAATAAATATGGAATATAACTAGTTTCAGTATTGGTGACCATGACAGCAATTGATGGCTGTTCTTTAAAAAGAAATCCCATATAATTTACTAATCTGAAAGGAATCTGCTGGTTTACATGTGACTCCAGACCCACAGCATTGAGATTGACTCTTAGCTGCCCTTAGAAATGGCCCCACCGGCAACAGGAGGTGGGCATCAAATGCTGGCCTTGCCAGTGATGCCTTGATTTTGCTTAAAATTAATTTTCTCTTGTTGCTGTTGCTTCTTTTGCCAATTAGAATCCTAGTCTGGGTGAGAAAATTAATTTCAGAATGAAATGATACACTCGCTTCAGTCTGGCGTTTGATCCCGGAGATACCTTGTAGTTGGGCGGAGAGGTTAGCATGAGAGCGACATCCTGTCAGTATCAACATAGACCCATTGTGTCAGAGGGTCATAACAGTGTAGAAGCAGGCCATACGGCCTTTCGAGTCCACACCAACTCTCCAAAGAGGATCCTTCCCAGCCCCACCCCATAAGCCTGCATTTCCCACAGCTAACCCATCTAGCCTGCACATCCCTGGACACAGCAGGGCAATTTAGCACGGCCAATCCACTGAACGTGCACATCTTTGGATTGTTGGAGGAAACCAGAGCACCTGAAAGAAACTCATGCAGACATGGGGAGAATTTGCAAACTCAACACAGACAATCACTCAAAGGTGGAATCAAACCCAGGTCCCTGGCGCTGTGAGGCTGCAGTGCTAACCACTGAGCCACTCATGAAGCAACAAACAAGCACTGTACAGAGAGCTGGCCATGTTAGAATGTTCCCACTGTCTGCTCACATTGTGACCTCGAAGTCCCAGATTGCACTTTCCTAATGTTGCAGTAATGTGGTCAAACTGAGATCTCAGTAAGGCAGGGTGATCAGTTTGACATTCCGTCACAAATCAAACATATTTGAGACTGACAGTGGCAAGGTCACAACAGTTGGAGGATGGGTTGGTGACTAGCGAGCATTGGGGTCGGGTATTGTGCCAAACTCTTTTAATGGTCGTTGATCAACCACATTGAGAAACAACATAGGCTGGGTCAGCTGTGGCTCAGTGGGTAATATATTTGGATTGAGAGAGTTGTGAGGTCAAGTCTCAGTCCAGAAAATCTCCGCTGGCACTGCCCTGTCAAAAGAGATACTACAGAAGTACACCAAAGATATTCAGGCAGTACCTTC
Organism: Chiloscyllium plagiosum; assembly: GCF_004010195.1. Lineage (NCBI taxonomy): Eukaryota > Metazoa > Chordata > Chondrichthyes > Orectolobiformes > Hemiscylliidae > Chiloscyllium > Chiloscyllium plagiosum. The sequence continues at coordinate 30,326,426 of NC_057728.1, read as the reverse complement.
CAAACCCACAGCCAACTCCATCTAGAAAGGACAAGGGCAGCAGATACATAAGAACTCTTTCCCTCACAGGTTCCCCTCCGAGCTACTCACCATCCTGACTTGGAAATATATTACCGTTCCATCAGTGCCGCGGGGTCAAAATCCTGGAATTCCCTCCCTAAGGACATTGTAGGTCAACCTACACCACAGGCGCTTCAGCTGTTCAAGAAGGCAGCTCACCCCGCATTCTCTCAAGGGGCAACTAGGGACAGGCAATAAAATGCTGGGCCCAGCCAGCAATGCCCACATCCCATGAGTGAATAAATTTTAGGTATCTTTTTTTTTCAGGTTGTAAGCATCAATGACAATGCCAGCCTTTGTTAGGTATCTATAATTGATCATGAGAGGAGAGCAGTTAAGAACCAATTACATTGCTGCAGCTCTGCGGCAAGGCAGACTGGGTAAGACAGCAGGACCCCTTCCCAAAACGACAGGAGATGGATTTTTACCAGCAACTGGTTAGGGTTTAAGAGTAAAGAATGCAGGTGAAAGTCAGCATTGATGGAGAGAGAAATAGTTAACATTTCAAGTCCAGTATCGGTCTTCTTTAGATCATATGGTTATAATTACCAATGCTAAGACTAGTTTTGTATGCTGTATGTATGATTTGAAATTTCACCGGTTGGTTTGGTGGGATTCAAACCCCTGACTCGAGACCGCTAGCTTGAGTTTTTGGTGAACTAAATCTAAGACCATTACGGTAAACCAACATCTCTCCTTGTGTAGTCTACAACGGGGCAGTGAAAACATTCCAAAAGTACTTACAGTCATAGAGTCAAAGAGATGTACAGCATAGAAACAGACCCTTCAGTCCAATCCGCCCATACCGACCAGATATCCCAGTCCAATCTAGTCCCACCTGCCAGCACCCGGCCCATATCCCTCCAAACCCTTTCTGTTTATATACCCATCCAGATGCCTTTTAAATGTTGCAATTGTACCAGCCTCCACCGCTTCCTCTGGTAGCTCATTCCATACACGTACCACCCTCTGCGTGAAAACGTTGCCCCTTAGGTCTCTTTTATACCTTTCCCCTCTCACACTAAACCCATGCCCTCTAGTTCTGGATTCCCCCACCCCAGGGAAAAGACTGTCTATTTATCCTATCCGTGCCCCTCATAATTTTGTAAACCTCTATAAGGTCGCCCTTCAGCCTCTGACCCTCCAGGGAAAATAGCCCCAGCCTGTTCAGCCTCTCCCTATAGCTCAAACCCTCCAACCCTGGCAACATCCTTATAAATCTTTTCTGAACTCTTTCAAGTTTCACAACATCCTTCCAGTAGGAAGGAGACCAGAATTGCACGCAATTTTCCAAAAGTGGCCTAACCAATGTCCTGTACAGCTGCAACATGACCTCCCAACACCTGTACTCAATACTCTGACCAATAAAGGAAAGCATACCCAACGCCTTCTTCCCTATCCTATCTACCTGCAAGAGATGAATGGACACCACACAACAATGAACAGACAAGAGTGTTCCCTCCCAGTCGGACAACACTTCAGTGCTCCAGGACATTCGACCTTGGACCTTCGGGTGACCGTCCTCCTCGGCGGACTTCAGGACAGGCAACAACGAAACTTTGCCGAGCAGAGGCTAATAGCCAAGTTCAGTACCCATGGGGATGGCCTCAACCGGGACCTTGGGTTCATGTCACATTATAGGTGATCACCATTGCACATTCCACACACACACAGACACACATGCACACATACACATATAAGTTTGTGGGATGAATTTGTACCTGCAGAACCACATTTTAACTTGCCCAAAACCTGCATGAATCCATGCAAGATTCTGTAAATCCATTTTTTTTTTTATAGATTAGAATTAGTCTGGCCATTGTGGCACAGACAATCTCACACAGAGCAGCTCACACTTTCAATGTATTGTCTGGGCCAATATGACACTAATTGTTTAAGTTCACTTGAGAATATAACTTTTAAATGTTCCTCCATTTACACATGAAAGAACTGAAAACAACACGTTCATTCTAAAAGATGAGAGACTGAACAAACAATCCAGTCATTTTCAATATATAATTTCAGTTACATCACACTGTAAACTTTTGCTATAAATTCCATGTCTTACAATCTTATACTCCACAACCACCTCATGAAGGAGCAGCACTCCGAAAGCCAACGCCTCCAAACAAACCCGCTGACCATAATCTGGTGTGGTGCGATCCCCAACCCTGTACACCCCCGTCCAACCGGCACCCCCACATCATAACTACCTGCAACTCCACTTTTAAAGAGCTATGAACCTGCACACCAAGGTCTCTTTGTTCAGCAACACTCTCCAGGACCTTACCATTAAGTGTGTAAGTCCTGCTAAGATTTGCCTTCCCAAAATGCAGCACCTCGCATTTAACTGAATTAAACTCCATCTGCCACTTCTCACCCATTGACCCGTCTGGTCAAGATCCTGTTATAATCTGAGGTAACCCTTTTCGCTGTACACTGCACCTCCAATTTTGGTGTCATCTGCAAACTTATTAACTGTACCTCTTATGTTCACATACAAATCAAGTAAATAAATGACGAAAAGTAGAGGACCCAGCACCGATCCTTGTGGCACTTCACTGGTCACAGGCCTCCAGTCTGAAAAACACCACCACCCTCTGTCTTCTACCTTTGAGCCAGTTCTGTATCCAAATGGCTAGTTGTCCCTGTATTCCGTGAGATCTAACCTTGCTAATCAGTCTCCCTTCATTGGCAGTCAAGAGCAGTGAGATATCCTGAGGTCATAGTAATAGAGATGTACAGCACGGAAACAGACCCTCCAGTCCAACTCGTCCATGCCAACCAGTTATCCGAACCCAATCCAGTCCCACTTGCCAGCACCTGGCCCATATTCCTCCAAACATTTCCTATTCATATACCCATCCAGATGCCTTTTAAATGTTGTAATTGTATCAGCCTCCACCATTTCCTCTGGCAGCTCATTTCACATACACATCACCCTCTGTGTGAAAATGTTGCCCCTTAAGTCCCCCTTAAACCTTTCCCCTCTCACTCTCATTCTGGATCAGTGGTGCTGGAAGAGCACAGCAATTCAGGCAGCATCCGAGGACAGGCAAAATCGACGTTTCGGGCAAAAGCCCTTCATCAGNNNAAAACAGAAATTGCTGGAGAAACTCAATAGATCTGGCAGCATCTGTGGAGAGAATACAGAGTTAACGTTTCGGATTCAGGGACCGTTCTTCAGAAAGGTTGTGATGAAATTGATTGAAATTGGATTTGAAAGTCACAGTGAGGAAGAAGGTTAGGTTACAGGAGCATATAGACAGATTGGTCAGATGGAATTTGACCTTGAAAAATGTTGGACTTTGGAACAAGGTACAAGACAAGGGAGCACTCAATAAATGGCAGGACGCTAGGAAGCTCAGGGGAACAGAGAGATCTTGGGGTGCTGGTCCACAGATCCCTGAAGATGGCAGGACAAGTTAATAGGGGTAACATCTGCCTTTTCCAGTTGTGGTACAGATTATGAGAGCAGTAAGTTTATGTTGGAGTTGTACGGGAACATCGGTGAGGCCACAACTGGAGTACTGTGTGCACTTCTAGTCCCCACACTACAGGAAGGATTTGATTGTATTGGGACGGGTTGCAGAGGAGATTCACCAGGACGTTCCCTGGATTGGAGCATTTCAACGACGGAGAGAGGCTGGCTTAGCTCGGGTTGTTTTCTTTGGAACAGAGAAGGTTGAGGGGGGACCTGATAGGAGTGTGTAAGATTATGGAGGGGCATGGATGATGGGAGGGAGAGGAAGCAGCCATTCCCCTTAGTAGAAGGATCAGTAACAAGGGGGTGGAATTGTAAGGAAAGGGTAGGAGGTTTAGAGGGGCTTTTGAGGTAAAATACTTTCACCCAGAGGGTTGTTGGGGTCTGGAAAGTATGGCCTGTGAATGTAGTTGAGGTGGAAAAACTGAAACCTTTAAAAAGCACTTGGGTGAACACTTAAAATATCATAACATTCAAGGCTACAGGTCAGTTGGGGGAACGTGGGACTATTAAACAGTTTGATAGCTTTTCATCAGCACAGACGCAATGGGCCAAATGACCTCTTCTGTACTGTACGGTTCTCTACCTGTGCGTCTGTAAATGTAACCATCAGGGAAAGAAGGACAATTCATCACCCTGAATTCGATTTCTCAACACAAACTTCAGAAAGGGGAGAGAAAAGCTCGGGGGGGGGGAGAAAACAGCAGTTGGAAACTGCATTGGAAAAAGATTGCAAACTGCAGAGAGGAAGTGTGGAAGGGTGTTTTCTTAACACCCACGACGTACACGGGCTGACTTTGTGTGAGAAATTTACTTTGCATCCCTCAGAGAATCGAAACGGCTGGTGAAACTTTGCAAAGCTGCAGGACATGAATGATCTTTCTCCATCAAGAAGTTTAAACCCCACCTGGCACAGCTCCAGCTGCCAAACCTACTTCTTCATCGGAAATCTCGCGGGGTAGCGAAGAGTAAAAGTGTGAAGCAGCTGACTGTACGTTATGCATTCTGTTGCTTAACTGCTAAAAGAAACCTGCAGAGAGTACTGTCAGAGATAGATCAAGTGATTGCGAGTTAGCTTGGGAAGGTTAGAGCATGGTAGCGGCTTTGTGGAAGACACAGCCTATTGTCCCAACACCCTTCATAACCACTCAATGCCAACTCATGCCACCCAGCTACTGTAGCTCATCTGACTTATCAAATTACCTCAATCGTCACTCACCCAGAATTGACCCTGGACAGATCTTGGGAGCTATTTGTGGATGAGAAAAAAATACCTAAACGTTTTATATCACTAGCCTCTATACTCGATAATGAAAAACATTGCTAATCAAAAAATTTGTCAAAAGACTTTAAATCTCACACGGTTAATCTCTTGTAAAACAATTTTCTATTCAGTAGCCATAACAAAGACAGCTAACCTTTTATAGCCTCTTTAAGCTGTCAATCAAATTATGAATCCAGGTCCCCTTAACTGTAGCTGTTGAAACTCAGTCAAAATTCATTACAACATAATGATAGTCCTTGTTAAAATGTATACAAAGATTTCTATTCAAACTGCATGCCCAGATGTTACATTATTTTCTAACCCACACTTGTCAATCAAAGCAATCCAGCAAAGGACATTTTTAAATCTCTCACTCATACCTGCAGCCTGTTCATTTTAGTAGAAAGAATGGAGAATTTAAAAAAAATATAGATTGTGACACCTATACAGATTTTATCTCCTTTCAACAGCCCTTATGTATACTTTCACAATTTATGACTTTGACATTGTGAATCTGGAGTCACATGTCAGCTGGACTGAGTTAGGATGGCAGATTTCCTTCCCAAAAAGGCATTAGTGAACAAGATGAGTTTTTCCTGACAATCAGCAACGGTGTCATGGCCATCATTAGACCCTTAACCCCAGATTTTTATTGAATTCAAATTTCACGGATGGTGCCAGGTTTCTAGGACATTACCTGTGTCTCACGGTTAAATCCAGTGATAATACCATCTTGGCCATCGCCTTCCCTATCTGATGCTGTCTTTTATACTTTTCTGAAACAACAAAGCAAAATTTTCATTAGGTAGCAGCAAGATGCTAACTGATGCTCATTATTGACTGTTAATTGCTTTGTTAACACCACAACTCATCTCATTAATACACACGTCTTACCAAACAAGCTAGATGTTGGGAAACTTGACAGGAAAGAGGATTGGTTAACCAATAGGAAGCAAAGCGTGGGAATAAATGAGTGCTATTCTGGTTGACAATCAGTGATTAGTGTGTGCCTCAGGAATCAGTGTTGGTACTGCAATTATTCACAATTTACATAGATGATTTGAAGTTGGAACCAAGTGTACTGTGTCAAAGTTTACTGATGTCAAAGAGTGGAGCAAAGAGTGCAGAGGACTGTGAAACTTTGCAAAAGGACATAGATAGCTTAAGTAAGTGGGCAAAGGTCTGGCAGATGGAGTACAATGGTAATAAATTTGAAGTCAATTATTTTGGTAGGAGTAACAGTAAAAAGGATTATTACTTGAATGGTAAGAAATTGCAGCATGGTGCTGTGCAGAGGGACCTGGGTGTCCTTGTGCAAGAATCACAGAAGGTTGGTCTGCAGGTGCAACAGGTAATTAAGAAGGCAAATGGAATTTTGACACTCATTGCTAAAGGGATTGAGTTTAAAAGCAGAGAGGCTATGTTGCAGCTGTGCAGAGTGTGGTGAGGCCACATCTGGAGTACTGGGTGCAGTTTTGGTCTTGTTACTTGAGAAAGGAGGTACTGACACTGGAAGGGGTGCAGAGGAGGTTCACTAGGTCAATTCTTGAGTTGAAGGGGTTCACTTATGAGGAGACATTGAATAGACTGGATTATATTCATTGAAATTTAGAAGAATGAGAGGGGATCTTATAGAAACATATAAAATTGTGAAGGGAATAGATAAGAAAGAAGTACATAGGATGTTTCCACTGGCAGGTGAAACTAGGATAAGAGGGCATAGCCTCAAAATTAGGGACAGATTTAAGACTGAACTGAGAAGGAACTTCTTCACCCAGAGGGTTGTGAATTTATGGAATTTCCTGCCCAAGAAAGTGGTTGAGGCTTCTTCAGTAAATATTTTTAAAGCTAAGATATTTTTTTGAACTGTAAAGGAATTAAGGATTATGGTGAGTGGGCAGGTAAGTGGAGCTGAGGCCACAAAAAGATCAGCCTTGAAGGGCCAGATGGCCTATTCCTGTTCCTAGTTCTACGTTCTTATGTTCTTATGAAAGTCAAAGCATTTATTGGCAGATTCAGCTCACCACTTTCTCTAAACAGTCCATGTTGGTAACTGGGCACCAATGTCTCAGAACCCACTCCATGAATACTGGCCACAAGCATGCCAATTTCATGCATATTGGACCTGACATTTAATCAGCCTCTAAGAAATGTCATGGTGCATTTCTGATCTACTTACAGGATGCTTCTGTATTTTAAATGTGCCATTGCAATGCTGTAGCAAGGACACTGTGTTCAGGGACACAAACCCAGACTGGACAGGCTGCATTTCTGACCTTTTAACTCGCTGTCATAATGCTAATTTACTTTGACACCATCTGATACTCATTGCTGCCTTGCATTATGTTGCCTTACAGTTTTGTACTTTGGCCCTTCAGCTAGAAACAGCATGCTCATATGCTGCTGTCTTGTCTTGCTATTTGGCATAGGCACAAAGCCAGGATACTTGTTACAGTTGTCAACAGGCTTTCACTCAGGGTTTCCCAGCACAGTAAGTCAAGGGTATTGAATTGAATTGAATTGAACTGAATTTATTGTCACGTGTACCGAGGCACAGTGAAAAGCTTTGTCTTGCGAGCAATACAGGCAGATCACAGAGTTAAGTAGCACAGATAAGTAAATAATGGGTAAACAGTGGCAAAAATAAAACACAGGTACAGGCGAATGTTAAGAGTTTGTGAGTCCATTGAGTATTCTAACAGCAGTAGGGTAGAAACTGTTACGAAACCGGCTAGTGTGTATGTTCTGTACCTTTTCCCTAATGGTCGAGGTTATAGAAAAGCATTGCCAGAATGGGATGGATCTTTGAGAATGCTGGTTTCCTTTCCTTGACAGTGGGCCTGGTAGATGGATTACATAGATGGGAGGTTGGACTTTGTGATTGTCCGGGATGAGTTCACCTCTGGAGATAGCCTCCAATACCAGTCCAAATCTGGCTCAGAGTGGTCAGAATCATGATCCTCTCCTCAAAAGGGCTGAGGAGTTGAATGACGATAGCTGACCCCTTGTTTTAAGTCTTTGTGCCCTTTTATGATCTGTTTTCCTCTGGGAATGAGCAATAGACAGGTGTAATGGAAGACCAAAAAGTGGCACAGGTGTTACTGTTGGTATGTGTGAGAACATGTCAAAATACAAGTGAATCGGCAGTGCAGAGGCCATGCAGGGTTAGTGATATTGGGATCAGGGTGGGTGAGAGCAAGTCCTGAGAGAAGAGGAAGTCCCACATCAGCATGACCTTGACCACCAAGACCACCAAGCAGCTACCCACAAATTGCAGTGTCGAAATCTGCCTTTCTGCCATGTCCATGACAAACTGTACAGGGCAGCTCCATAATAACAGTGCTTGTCTGGGGACCTAAGAAAGTGGGAAGTTCATACCACATGCAAACTATGCTCTGTGTAAAAACTTTGCCCCCATGTCTTTTTTAATCTCTCTTGCCTCTCAACCTTACACCACAGCGAACAAGTCTCAGCCTATCCAGCCTTTCTTCAAAACTCAAACCTTCCATACCCGGCAACATCTGTAAATCTTCAGTATTCCAGAAGGTGCCTCACCAATGTCCTGTACAATGTCATATGACTTCCCAGCTCCTACACTCACAAGATTGAGCAATGAAGGCAAGCCTACCAAATGCCTTTTAACTACTTTGTCTATATATGACACAAACTCCAAAGAATTATGTACCTGAACCCCTAGGTCCCTCTGTTCTATAACACTACCCAAACCCTACCATTAACCGTATAAGCCCTACCCTTGTTTATTGTACTAAAATGCAATATCTTGCATTTATCCAGATTGAACTCCATCTGCCATTTCTCATCACATTGATCCATTGATCAAGGTCCCTTTGTAAACTTAGAAAACCTTCTTCATTGTCTACTATGTCACCAATTTTGGTGTCATCTGCAAACCTAGTTACCATGCCTACTATATTCTCATCCAAATCATTTATACAAATGACAAACAAAAGTGGACTCAGAGGGTATTCAGGGAAAGGCAATAAATGCTGGCCCAGCCAGCTACACCCACACCCCATGAATTTCTCAAAAAGAGGCAATGCATGGCACACAGCTAAAGATTTTGCATAGGGTCCATTTGGCCCTAGACCATCTCTCAAAGTTTAAGATGGGAATTTCCCCCTTTTGTCCGAAAGTGTAAGATAAACATTAGCACACTCACTCATTGTTTATGGTATTGCCAGAGGCTCTATATGTATTGGAGTTCTGTGGCAGGGGATATAGAGAGGTTCTTGAGGGCCGAGGTTAAGATGGACCCCATTTCACTTCTCCTGGACCTACCAAATGTACCCTTTTTGGATGCTCATGGGAAAAAGATATTTTAATATGTTGGGTTTCTGAACTCCCCCCACCCCTGTCTGTCAGGTTGGCATAAGCTTATTATGGAATATATCCCTCTGGACTTTTTCATGAAAATGGTGCACCTGAAAACAGAAAGATTTTAAAGGAATTGGCAGCTTTTTCTGGATTACCTGGATGCGGATTTATCTGCCATTTTACCTAGGGCTTTCATGTAGCCATGACATTCTGATTCAGTGTACTTGATGTCCTTGAAGGAAGAATTCTGAATATTTTGTGTGCAATACTTAGTGCTCTCGGAGGTCGGGAACAAACATTTTGTTGTGCTGAGCTTTTTTGTTTGTTTATTTATTCATTAACTACGTTTATTGATTTGTATGTTTTGCACATGGGTAGAGTTGGGTTTTGGTTGTATTATTGTTGCTGTTGTTTTTTTTTGTTTTTATATGTGTATAGAATAATATTTGCTGCTGTTGTAATTTATTTTCCTTTTTTATGGTTTTGTGGAGAAGGAAAGTTTAATAAAAAAATCTATGTACAAAAAAAAAGAAGCAACACAGACCCGAAGACCAGACAACAGTGAGAAAAGTCCAAGGCCACCAGTAGTATTGCAGAACATGGTAGGAGGTGCAGGAATGGTTCTGGGGCTCAGAGGAAGCATGGAATCTTCTCAAGCACTCTTGGAAACATTCCATGCTATTGAAAGACCACAACAGGCCCAAGAATGGAAAAGCTGGAAAAACAAATTCACCAGTTGGACAGCTGCTTCTGGCTTGGTTACAGAAGATTAGAAAAACCAGATCATTGTGTTACTTCATGCCATTGGTACCAGCACTAATGCAAATCATTACCAAGACAGGGAACTGATGAGATTTCAGCTTGATATGAATGGGTAATGCAAACATTCAACTCATATTTCAGTGTTGATCAGATGTTATTTTTATTGAATGGGCAAAGTTTAGTCCATCGAAACAAAGGCAATATGGATGTGCTTATTCATGATTTCTAAAGGCAAGCAGAGAGCTGCACTTTTGAAGTTTTAAATGCAGACTTGACTACGACTGGATTGATATCAAGGTTGCAAATGAAATTTTATTGGACCTCTTGCAGGCTAGAGCCAACTTAATTCTCGAGAAAGCAGTTCAAATTTTGTGCAAAACGGAGCTTTGGAAGTAGAGTCATAGAGTCATACAGCACAGAAACAGATCCTTCGGTCCAACTCATTAATGTCGACCAGGTATCCCAAGCTTAACTAGTCCCATTTGTCTGCATTTGGTCCATCTATCTCTCAACCCTCTCTATTCCTGTACATGTCCAAATGTTTTTTAAGTATTGTAATTGTACCCATCTCTACCTCTGGCAGCTTGTTCCATATGCACACCAGTCTCTGAGTAAAAACGTTGCCCCTCAGGTTCCTTTCAAATGTTTCCCCTTTCACCTTAAACCTATGCCATCTCGTTCTGAATTCCCCTACCCTTGAAAAAGACTTGGACTATTCACCTTATCTATACCTTTCATTGTTTCACAAACTTTTATAAGGTCACCTCTCAGCCTCTGACATTCCAGGGAAAATAGTCCCAGCCTCTCCAGCCTCTCCTTACAACACAAGCCCTCCAGTCCCAGCAATATCCTGGTGGATTTTTCTCTGCACCCTTTCTAGTTCAACAACAGCCTTCCTATAGCAGGGAGAGCAGAATTGCATGCAGCATTCCAAAAGTGGCCTCATCAATGTCTTGTACAGCCGAAACATGACGTCCTAACTCCAGTACTCAATGCTCTGACCGTTGAAGGCAAGCATGCCGTATGCCGCCTTCACCCTGATTTGATTTGATTTGATTTATTATTATCAAGTCCTAAGAAAGTGAAAAGTATTGTTTTGTGTGCTAACCAGACAAATCATAACTTTCATTAGTACATCAGAGTTAAAGAACAGAATGCAGATTATAGTGTCTACATACAACATTGCTTTCAGGGAACAATGGACATGCACCCCTAGGTCCCTCTGTTCAACAACAGTCCCCAGGACTTTACCATTAACTGTATAAGTCCTGTCCTACCAGTTTGTCTTACCAAAATGCAACCTTGCATTTATCTAAATTAAACTATATCTGCCACTTGTCAGCCCATCTGATCAAGATCTCTTTACACACTTAGATAACCTTCTTCATTGTCCACTATACCACCAATTTGGTGTTATCCAAAAAATTACTAAACATACCTCCTATTTCTCATCAAAATCGTTGAAATAAATGATAAACAGGAGTGGACCCAAAACCGATGCTTGTAGGACACCAGTGGTCACAGACTTCCAGTCCAAATAAAAAACTCTATCACCATCCTCTGTCTTTTACCATCAAGCCAATTTTGTATCCATTCAGCCTATATGATCGAAGCTTACTGACCTGTCTACCACGTAGGACCTTATCGAAGGCCTTGCTAAATATATGTTGACAACATTTATCACTGTCCTCATCTGTCTTCTTAGTAACCTCTTCAAAAAAGCTCAGTCAAATTTGTAAGATACAATCTCCCAAGCACAAAGCCATGCTCTATATCCATAATATGACAGGCAACCAGAAGCTAATGATCAGATCTGTGAATCGAAAGGAGGTATTCCACAAAGTGTTAACCAGCACAGCCCACCTTTTGGGATATATACCAACAATATTCTTCTGCGTGACATCTTATTGAGATTCTCATCTGAATCCTCTGAAGCAATAGTCAGCTGCCATCCAACCATCATGAACTCAGGTATTTGTTTGAGGAGAAGTGCAAGTCCATGTAAGATATTGAGCGAAACAATTCAGTTTGTAAGCTCACAAAGGAGAAAGCACATCAAAACTCCAGCCTGTCAAAATGGTAAATCTATGCTAATTGTCATTTTAAATATCTGCAGTGCGTTGGGAAAAGCAAAGAAAATCCAGGAGAGGCAGCAGAGTGTTGCCACTCTATAGTAATTGACCATCATGTCACTCTAATATGCAAACAGCCCACAAAGAAAGGGAGAAATTCTTCAAGTAATGCCACATACAAGACGTGGGAAAAATCAAAAGAACAGGCCAAGACTTGTAAAAATAAGTGTTACTGAAAACCCGTATTGGAGTGTCATTTTAGAAGTGGGTGGACACTCTTCAGCAATTAAGTTAGAAACAGGCAGGGGTGTTTCAGTGCTATTGGGTCAAGATCACCGGCTGAAACAAATTACATTGCAATTATCATCTATTAAATTATAAGTTCCTGGAGGAATTTCATTAAAAGTTAAACACCCACTTCTGTAAAAGCTCAATATAAAGAATAAGAAATTCTTAAAAATATTTATGTCATTCAGAATCAGGAATGTTCACTACTAAGTAGAAAGGTATGCTTAAATCTGAAATTGATCTAACCAATTGTTGAAATTGATGCTGAACAAATGAATGAATTTGGAAATGAGTTCGCAAAACTGTTTTCAGGATTGGGCATATTAAAGACAAAATATGACATCAAACTACAAAATGATGCAAAGCCAATATGCTTATTAATTCTTGAAAAACACTTGATTATAATCAATTTCAGCAAGGCGTTCAACAAGGTTCCACGTGGCATACTGGTTAACAAGGTTAGATCACATGGAATACAGGGAGAACTAGCCATTTGGATACATAACTGGCTCAAAGGGAGGAAATAGAGAGTGGTAGTGGAGGATTGCTTTTCAGACTGGAGGCCTGTGACCAGTGGTGTACCACAAGAATCAGTTCTGTGACCACTTTTTTTGTCATTTATATAAATGATTTGGATATGAATATAGGAAGTACAGTTAGTAAGTTTGCAGATGACACCAAAATTGGTGGAGTAGTGGACAGCGAAGGTTACCTCAGAATACAACGGGACCTTGATCAGATGGGCCAATGGGCCAAGGGGTGGCAGAAAAATGTGAGGTGCTGCATTCTTGTGGGGAAAATCACTCAATGGTAATGTCATGGGGAATGTTACCAAACAAAAAGACTTTAGAGTGCACATTCTTAGTTCCTTGAAAGTGGAGTCACAGGTAGATAAGGTAGCGAGGAAGGCATTTAGTATGCTTGCCTTTACTGGTCAGTGCATTGAGTATAGGAGGTGGGAGGTCATGTATAGGGCATTGGTTAGGCCACTGTTAGAATATTATGTTCAATTCTGGTCTCCATTCTATATGAAAGATGTGAAACTTGAAAGGGTTCAGAAAAGATTTACAAAGACATAGTCAGAATTTGAGCTATACAAAGAGGCTGACTAGGCTGAGGCTATTTTCTCTGGAGGGTCAGAGGCTGAGGAGTGACTTTATAGAAGGTTATAAAATCACGAGGGGCATGGATAGGGTAAATAGCCAAGATCTTTTCCCCAGGGTAGGCCAGTCGAAAACGAGAGGACATACGTTTAAGGTGAAAGGGTAAAGATTTCATTGGGACCTAAGGGGAAACATTTTCACACAAAGGATGGTGTATGTATGGAATGAACTACCAGAGGAAGTGGTGGAGACTGATTTATTTACAACATCTAAAATTGAGACTGTGTTGCTGGAAAAGCACAGCAGATCAGGCAGCATCCGAGCAGCAGGAAAATCGATGTTTCGGACTGGAGCCCTTCATCAGCCTGAAATTTCGATTTTCCTTCTCCTCGGACACTGCCTGACCTGCTGTGCTTTTCCAGCAACATACTCTCAACACTGATCTCCAGCATCTGCAGACCTCACTGTCTCCTACAACATTTGAAAGGCATCTGGGCGGTTATATGAATAGGAATTTAGAGGGATATGGGCCAAATATTGGCAAATCAGACTAGATTAATTTAGGATATCTGTTGGCATGGACAAATTGGACTGAAGGGTCTGTTTCATTGCTGTACACCTCTATTACTCTAATAGACCCTGGACTCAGCAGTATACTTCTGGGAAGCTAAACAGCCTGAAACTCAGCTGCATAACAAAAGTAAAATAGTTATTACCTTGACTGCCTTAGACTGGATCTTCAGTAAGCAGAAATATGACAATCAACAGCATCAAGGGGTCCCTATCTCCCATCTCAAATAATCTGGAACATCAAAATGTTACAGTATCCAGTGCTTCCTCTTCTTCAGCTGTTTGCTTGGAAATCTGTGAAAGCCACTTCTAGTTCTCTTCCTAGCATTCTCTATCTCCACACTGTAACAAAGGAAAGAGGAGACCAAGAGTGACTGTTATGGCATATGTTCACACAATTGACACAAGAATTTGGCATCATGTTCCACCTGGGAAAGCCCACTGATACTTATGTCACACTACGCCTGTGATCATTACAAAGTTAAAGACTTAATCAAATAAACCAAAGTCCTATTTTTTTTCTATCTGACAAACTTGGGTTAACAGAAAACACTGACCAGGTTTCTGTACTTAATTTATTTATTGCAAATAAATTATTTCTAACCACAAGCAAACAAAATATGAATTATCAAGTTATAACTCTTTGAATTCACTCCATGCCTTCTTAAACCATTACATTTCCATGCAGTTAGACCTGAACAAATAAAAAAAATACATTATGGGTGGAGAAGAAAAATTAGGAAACACAGTTCAATAGCACCAGTCCACAGGATTCATTGAGATACCCTTTGCTTTCTACAATTCCTTCTGACCTCCAATTTTCCCCTTTCCAAATCATCCCAGTTCTTTACAGGGCAGTTGGCACCCTCATTGTTCAGTTCTTGGTCATTGATTAGAGACAGCAACTTATAGATAAAGGATGAGTGAGTATAATTAACCACCTTCTAAATCCCTTGTTCCCTATCTGAAAGGGGAGAGAGAGAGAGAGATACTGTATTTTTAGCATTTGGAGGTTTTCTGCTGTTGTATTGTTCATACACGAACTGTCTACCTGTCCAGGAGCTAACTGTTGCTATGCACAGCTGACCTGCACAGCTTGTCCTAACTGAAAACCAATCAACAGCCTATCCCTGGGCAAAGCTCCTCCAAAAACACATCCATGTGCAATGATTCTCCAGCATCTTCCCCAAACCTTGAACAAAACAACAGAGTAAACACAACTCATAATGAGCTATCGCAGCTTGTTTTCAGACTGCAACATCTGCTTCCACAGTTCCTTTCATTTAAAACAGTATACTTTTCTAAGATATAGTCCGTAATCCAAACAACAGAAACAAAAAATGTCTTGACTTGGTGAGAGTAACCTTCAGAGAAGAACTTAAAATTGCTTATGGGAGAGGGTAGTTGTCACTGGCAGGCAGTAGTAAGGGAAGTGGTGGAATGATATAATGATGTAGGCTTGACAAGAAAGAGTGATGAGAGGGATGTTGCAAATAGCAGGATATAGATAAATGTGTATTTGTACTCATTTTTCCTGCCCTATTTAAATCACAAAAGTGTTTCCTACATGAAATTGAGGAGCATATCATTCAATATCTCTGCTGCTGACCTTCAGTGCCATTTCTGACCATGACCTCTCTAAAACCATAGCCAGACTCTTCCTGCAATGGTTGTGGAGGTGTATGTTTCTCTACCTACTCTCAGCTCCCAGAAGCACATTAAAGAGACTTCATAAAAGCAAGATGCAATCTTTGAACATCTGAAATCCATTATCACACAATTTCATGATTCTAACACCAATTACTCCAAATTCCCTCTTTGGATTAGTCTTTTAAAGATTGGAGTTGAGACTGCATCATTCAAACTCAGAAGTAAAATATTAATAAACTGACTATTTAAAGTGACAGATGCACTGCACTTGTTTCTGGGATTTACACATGATACTGTTATCCCCATCCCACTGCAATAGTCACACTGACAGAATGCCTCAGAGTTTACAGAGAGGGCTTCCCCATCTGGTCCCCATTCCGAGAATATTGAAAGGTGATCTCATTGGATGTAAATCCAGGGAAGGCAGTATGGTGAACAATAAAGCAAAGATTACAGCTTGTTGCTATAGTAATAGCTGAAGAAGCAGGACCATTATCCATAGAGTCACAGAGATATACATCATGGGAACAGACCTTTCGGTCCAACCCGTCCATGCTGACCAGATATCCCAACCCAATCTAGTCCCACCTGCCAGTACCCAGCCCATATCCCTCCAAACCCTTCTTATTCATATACCCATCCAAATGCCTCTTAAATGTTGCAATTGTACCAGCCTCCGCCACTTCCTCTC
>NC_057728.1:30240833-30309885 GCF_004010195.1 Chiloscyllium plagiosum | reverse complement strand
TGAACCTGCACTCCAAGGTCTCTTTGTTCAGCAACACTCCCTAGGACCTTACCATTAAATGTATTTCATTAGTGAGTGGGTTAAACAAACTGTTGCAATACCAGTTTTGGGGATAGGATGCAAGCTGGAGTAGGGTAGCTATCTTGAGTTTTCAGGCACCATTTACAGATGGCTGCTAATATATTTGGAGCAAAGTTTGCACTCCCATTCCATTACAAGAGGATCTTACTGACTCCACAAACTCTGGCAGGCCTCTCTCTCCCCTGCAGGCCAGGAGCAGCAATGACCAGTGCTTCTGTGAGGAACCACAGTTTTTGAACATTGTTCAATCTATTTAAAAAGTAATTGATATTAATCCAACTACTCATGTTCATCAAGAGTTGAGGCTACCATTCCATTTTTGGTGTATGAATTTCAACCTCTGACAATAAAATTCAATTAATATATCTGGCTAAAGAAATCTCACTAGTTGTGCTTTCCAGTGCTTTGTAGTTCATTGACGTCTTTGAGTTTTGCAATGGTTTTTTGTTTTAAATAGTTTCTCTTTTTCATTTGCTTCTGTTCAGTTATTCCCCAAGTTGTAAATGTTTGATGCATGAGATGAGGTAGTGAGTTTGGCAGGCTATTTGATTGTAACAGGCATCTCTGCCAAACCCAAACTGTCCTCATTTCTGCTTTCTCTGAAAACATAATCTACTGAGATTAGCAAATGATGCAGTCACCAAATACGTTGGGTTATCTCTACTGACATTGCTCACTATGTTAGGAGATGCCAGTTATCATTGGGGCAGCAATAGCAACTGCAATGAGAGGAGAGGCATAACCGATATAGAAGGAGCACAACAGAAACCAGACAGATATATCTTTGGCCAAATTAGCCTGCCCTTTTCTTTTGAGCGAAAGCTGAGTATGATGTAATGTTTTTTCTTATGGTCAGTTGTGGAGGTTGGAAGCAGGTGACAGCAGTTAACGTGGCAACAGGAAAGCTTAGAAACGTCTGGCCAAGGAACAGAGCTAGAGAAATAGGTTAGAAACTGGCAACAGGTCAAGCAACAGTAGAGGCCAAACAGCAGTGAGCATGAACAGGGATGTGCTAAATGCCGCCAGTAGTGAGATGTCTGAACTTACATGGTGACTCCAAAATGTTTACATTGGAAATACTACTTATAATATCTTGATTGGTAATTATAGTTTTAAGTGTTGACATAAAATTGTTACCACCAATTATGATAAAAGCAAGTCAAGTGAAAATTGCACACATTTTAATAATCCATAAATAAAAAATTGAAGGCTGTCTGAATGAAAATTTTGCCTCATTTTTAAAAAGGTATTACTCTCTAATGGAATTGGATTGCATCTTTTATATGACAAAACTTCTGATTTTGAATTATTTAGGTGTATTTCTGAGTCTTGGCCTACAACTCCTACTCCATCTGTACTACTGAGGTAATGTTATTTTAAAAAGCAGATGCTCCAATTGAGCCAGAGGTGACTTCAGTGCTCAATTGGAAGCTATAAGTACGGCCAAGGGACTGGAACTCACTCCAAGATGTAATGCTCAAAGGCAGACTGCAGCCTTTGTTGTGTTTACTATTGCCTTGCACCTTACAGTGGACAGGTGGTCAAAAGGTGTGCAACCTCATGGCACAGACAAGTGGCCAAATGATCCACAAAAATATGCTAGATCCTTATTTTTTCAACAATTTTACTTCAGCAGAAACATCATCTTTAGAGGGATGTGCCTCCAATGGGATTATTGGACCATCAATGAAAGTCCTTCCCAAAGACCCAACAATAACTCAATGCAGCTAAGGCTGCCAAATGACCTGAATAGTTTGTGTCTATTATTTGGACCAGTAACAATGAAGTAAAGCACTTGAGTAAGCATTTATTGACCTTTTAATGGCCTCAATAGATTCAAGTATTGCCGGGCTGCCCAATATTTTCTCCATGATCTTTCAAAAAGGTTCAAGAGAGGTGGGTCAATAGGTAGCAGAAATGTCATTGTTTAATTTTACAGACCTCCAACTTCAATTCTGCTACTGTGAGAGCATTAACAAATTGAGCCTTTGGTTTTCCTAGTCCAGGATTTATGAATCACCATCTAGTCGCGTCAGGCTGTTAGCAAGTTGTTCAAAGTGAACAACAGGCAATTAATTGGTGACAAACAGTATACTGGTTTTCCCAGCATTGAAAATAGCAATGTGCTGCCAATGCATTGGAAGACTGGCACACCAATCATGAATGCTGTTTTCAAACTATGTCCATACCCATCTTGTCCTAAGGAGCATTGAAAATTAAACAATGAATCCAGAACAAGCAACATTCATTTTCTTTATATAGCAGTATGCACAAACCTGGACACTGTTTTTTGAATTTTCTGTCCAGTTTATCATTTTGTAAATTGAAATTGAAATTATCCATGACAACAACCCTGTTACTTCTGCACCTTTCCAAAATCTGCCTCCCAATCCCAGTTTATCATTTACAAAATGATAAACTGGGATTGGGAGGCAGATTTTGGAAAGGTGCAGAAGTAACAGGGTTGTTGTCATGGGTGATTTCAATTCCCTAATATTGATTAGAACTTCCTTAGTGCAAATAGTTTGGATGGAGCAGAATTTTGTCAGGTGTGTCTGGGAAGGATTCCTGACTCAATATGTAGAGAGGCTGACTAGATGGGAGGCCATATTGGATTGGATGCTCAGCAACAAACCAGGTCAAGTGTCAGATCTCTTGGTGAGCGAGCATTTCAGTGATAGTGATCACAACTCCCTGACCTTTACTATAATCATGGACAGAGATAGGAGCAGATAGTATGGGAAAGCATTTCATTGGGGGAGGGGGAATTACAGTGCTATTAGGCAGGAACTGTGGATCATAAATTGGGAACAGATGTTCTCAGGGAAATGCGTGACAGAAATGTGGAAGTTGTTTAGGGAAACATGCTGCAAGTGCTGAATAGGTTTGTCCCACCGAGACAAGGAGGGATGGTAGGATGAAGGAATCTTGGATGACAAGAGATGTGTGAAAAAGCTTGGAGGGGAGGGTAGAGGAGATAGGTGGAAAGGAAGATGGACATGTAGAACAGTTTGAGAGGGTGGTGCCAGTTTAGAGGGTTGGATCTGGGATCAGGTGGGAAGAAGAGGAGAGATGTGGACTATCTAGTCAAGAGGAAGAAGGAAGCTTACTTAGGTTGAGGAAGCAAGGATCAGAGAGGGCTGTCGATGGTTACAAGGTAGGCAGGAAGGAACTGAAGAATCGACTTAGGAAGCTAGAAGGGAAAATGGAAAAGCCTTGGCGGGTGGGATTAAGGAAAACCCCAAGAAGTTCTACACTTATGTGAGGAACAAGAGGATGGCCAGAGTGAGGGTAGGGCCGATCAGGGATTGTGGAGGGAACTTGTGCCTGAAATTGGAGGAGTTAGGGGAGGTCCTTAATGAATGCTTTGCTTCAGTATTCACTACTGAGAGGAACCTTGACATTTGTGAGGACAGCATGAAACAGACTGATATGCTCCAACAGGTTGATGTTAAGAAGGAAGATGTGCTGAAAACTTTGAAAAACATGAGGATAGATAAATCCGCTGGGCCAGACAGGATATACCCAAGCTTATTATGGGAAGCAAGGGAAGAAATTGTTGCACCTTTGGTAATGGTTTTTGCTTCCTCATTGTCCACTGGAGTAGTACCAGAAGATTGGCGGGTGGTAAATGTTATTCCTTTGTTCAAGAAAGGGAATAGGGATAATCCTGGAAATTACAGACCAGTCAGTCTTATGTCAGTGGTGGGCAAGTTATTGGAGAGGATTCTGAGAGACAGAATTTATGATTATTTGGAAAATAATAACTTGATTAGAGATAGTCAGCATGGCTTTATGAGAGGCAGCTTATGCCTCACAAGCCTTATTGAATTCTTTGAGGATGTGACAAAACACATTGATGAAGGTAGAGCAGTGAATGTGGTGTACATGGATTTTAGTAAGGTGTTTGATAAAGTTCTCCATTCGGAAAGTAAGGAGGTATGGGATACAGGGAAATTTGGCTGTCTGCATACAGAGTTGGCTGGCCCATAGATGACAGAGGGTAGTAGTAGATGAAAAGTATTCAGCCTGGAGCTTGGTGACCAGTGGTGTTCCACAAGAATCTGCTCTTTGTGATTTTTTTTATAAATGACTTGGATGAGAAAGTGAAAGGGTGGCATAGTAAAGTTGCTGATGATACGAAGGTTGGTGGAGTTGTAGATAGTGTGGAGGGTTGTTGTAGGTTGCAACAGGACATTGACAGGATGCAGACCTGGGCTGAGCAGTGTCAAATGGGGTTCAACCTGGAAAAGTGTGAAGTGATTCATTTTAGAAAGTCAAATTTGAATGCAGATTACTGGGTTAAGGAAGTGTGGAGGAGCAGAGAGACCTTGGGGTCCACGTCCACAGATCACTCAAAGGTACCACCCAAGTTGACAAGATTGTTAAGAAGGCATATGGTGTGTTGGCTTTCATTAGCAAGGGGATTGAGTTTAAGAGCTGCGAGGTTATGGTGCAGCTCTATAAAGCCCTGATTAGGATTACACTTGGAATATTCTGTTCAGTTCTGTTTGCCTTATTATAGGAAGGATGTGGAAGGTTTAGAAAGAGTGCAGAGGAGACTTACCAGGATGCTGCCTGGATTGGAAGGCATATCTTATGAAGAAAGTTGAGGGAACTAGGGCTTTTCTCATTGCAGCGAAGAAGGATGAGAGGTGACATGACAAAGGTATACAAGATGATGAGAGGCACAGATAGCGTGGATAGCCAGAGACTTTCAGAGACAGCCCAACTTCCATCCACATGGGGAACAAGAATCTCAACCAAATACAGAAGTTGCTGGAAAAGCTCAGCATGTCTGGCAGCATCAGTGAAGAGCAATCAGAATGAACACTTCAGATCCAGTGACCCTTTCCCGAAATATTAACTCTGATTTCTCTTCACAGATGCTGCCAGATCTGCTGAGCTTTCTCAACAACTTCTGTCTTTGTTTCTGATTTCCAGCATCCGCAGTTCTTTCAGAATCTCAAACCTGTTCAAAAAGCTCAAGGGCTGAGGTTGCTTCAACACTACCTCCTAGATTCCTCTATCTGCCTTCTTTGTAGTCACACCCTCCTATCTCTGATCACTGACCAAATTTGAGATAGTTAACCCAAGGCATGTGACTGCCTCCTGAAATACAGTGTCCAAGTACCTCTCCCCCTCAGACTCCAGTTCATCAACTCTGATCCAGAATTACTTGAGCAACCAACACTTGCTACAGATGCGGTCACTACAAATGATAATGAGGTCCACCAGCTCATGCAGTTACAATATATCGCCTGGCACAGCATCTCTATTTTAAATGGTTCGTTCTTAATTTGATTTTTAAAAATTTTGTACTGGTCTTTAGTTTATAGCCTTAAATATTTTCTCTATTTACCTTCTGAAAGTACTAGATAATCAAATTAGTAGCTCTCTTCAGCCATTAACCTAATGGTTTACCTGTGATATCACTGTTTTGTGCTGGGCCCCTCACCCTGGGCTTCAATTTAACCTGTTAAAAAAAAATTCACAAACTCTGAGCCAAAAATATTTCAAGCAAAAAATATCTGTTCCCCTTTGCACCAATCAGCTGAGTCAGCTACATTATTAACCTTTTCACCAGACTACAGAATTTTCAATTTTTAAAATGGAGAAAGAAAAGAAACATTTACCAGTTCTATTCCCTTGTTGCCTCCAAATTCTCTGAACTCTATACGCACTTGAGCTGTGTCACATGCTGGATGCAATCTCATTCTTGACTGTGTAAAACCTACAGACTTTGTGAAATCAGAGACTGGGGGAGAGATGTGAACTGGCTCAAAGGAAGAAGACAGAGGGTGGTGGTGGAGAATTCCTTTTCAGACTTGAGGCCTATGACCAGTGGTGTGCCACAAAGATTAGTGCAGGGTGCATTGCTTTTTATCATTTCTTTAAATGATTTTGAAGTGAACATAGCAGGTATGGTTAGTAAGTTTGCAGATGACACCAAGATCTGTGAAGAAGGTTACCTCAGAGTACTAAGGAATTCTTGATCAGATGGGCCAATGGGCTGAGGAGTGGCAGATGGAGTTTAATTTAGATAAATGTAACGTGCTGCATTTTGGAAAGGCAAATCAGGGCAAGATTTGGTAAGGTCCTCGGGAGTGTTGCTGAACACTTGGAGTGCGGGTTCATAGTTCCTTAAAAGTGGAGTCCCAGATAGATGGAATAGTGAAGAAGGTGTTTGGTATGCTTGTTTTTATTTGTCAGTGCATTGACTAAAGGAATTGGGAGGTCATGTTGCAATTGCACAGGACCTTGGTTAGGCCACTTTTGGAATACTGCGTGCAATTCTGGTCTTCCTGCTGTGAAACTTGAGAGGGATCAGAAAAAATTTACAAGGATGTTGCCAGAGTTGGAGGGTTTGGGCTATAAAGAATGGCAGAATAGGCTGGGGCTATTTTTCCTGGAATGTCAGAGGCTGAGTAGTGACCTTACAAAGATTTATAAAATTATGATGGTCATGGATAGGGTAAAAAAACAAGGTCTTTTCCCTGGGGTGAAGAATCAAAACTGGAGGGTATTGATTTAAGGTGAGCGGGGAAAGATTTAAAAGGGACCAAAGGGGCAACTTCTTCATGCAGAGGGTGGTGTGTGCATGGAATGAGCTGCCAGAGGAAGTGGTGAAAGCTCATGCAATTACAACATTTAAAAAGAATCTGAATGAATACATGAAGAGGAAGGTTCACAGTGAGATGGGGAAAATGCTAGCAAACGGGACTAGATTTATATAGGATATCTGATCGGCATGGAGAGTTGGACAGAAGGGTCTGTTTCTGTGCTGTACATCTCTGTGACACTATGACTGTCAGACTCTTTGTGGTCCTGGTAAGTTTAATTATCAACTCAAATGTATGATATTAATAACGAGAAAAAAAGAGGTGTAAGGCTCTGGAAGGGTCAATACTGAGGAGTGCCTGTAGCACTACCATTATAATGATGTCAAATGGGCCTGACGGAAGAACAGCTGAGGATTTCTATAAAGTTCCTTCTTGTTATCTCTATAACAACATCTATCATAACAGCATAACTTGTACTCAGATGTTCACATGCAATAGACAACATATTGTTTTAGACATGTGCCTCTTCTCTTTAGACTAGCAAGTGGTTTTATTGTATCATATCATTCCAAGTGAGCCTTACCAGACCTACGCCATGGTGAGTGATAGTGTAGACAGCCTCCTACAGTGCAATGGTCCTTGGTGAGAATTACTCATACAACACTGGGGCTATCTCACCTCCCAAAATGTTTAAGACTCAATGGTATTGATGCAATTGGCCGGTATCCATGTTATTCTTGAGGCCAAGGATGATAAAACTGTATTGCTTTGTTCAGAGATCTATGAATTTTGCAATTTTGCGATTGTAAAGTGAGACACCAGGACACTAGAGTTACCAGAAAAAAATTCTTAATTCAGTGAGTCTAAGTACCTTAGTTATGTTACAAATCCTGTTAAAGATCTTGAGCTAAATTAAACATGATTTAGAAGTCAAGAGGATAAAAAGAGAGACCAGCTACCAGAGCACAGAAATAATACATTGCTGCAGAAATCTGCGAGGGTAACTAAGGAGTATGGTCTCTACCATTTTCTCTCTAATTATGTGAAAAAATGCCTTGTCTTTCACTGAGTATCACTCTTCCCATAATAATGGAACCTGTTATCAGAAGCTCAATACTAAGTCAAAGCCATTCTATATTTTACAATGTTGTTTCAAGCTAGCATTATTCTGATACTTGAATAAGCTTATCAAAGTAAAGGTTAAATTGATGACAAAATTGACCAAAAATTAAATTAATTCCCCACAATGAACAGAAGAAAACCTCCCATTCTGGCCAATGATTGAACTGAGCTTGGAAATGAATTACAATTACCTTAGTTTACATTTATTTTGCTTGGTATTTGTCTTGCAACGTATACAATGACAAGACCTGATTCAGCTACACTAGGTTGTCTTTTGTTGCAATAAATGAGAGAATAACTGGTCCCATCAGCGGTAATATATAATAATACATATACTTATAAAGATATATGTACATATACACAATGAGGACAGCAATTTAAATGGAGAAACTTTCTGCTACCCCTTCACTTTTACAGCAGTCTTAACAGGAAATATAAGGTGCATAATTTGAGTTCCTAGATAATCAATGAATATTTTAGAAAAATAAAACAGAAATGATCCTTCATTCACACAAATAGAAAATGCAAATTACTATTTAATGAATTAACTGTGGATTCTGAAATTTTACCATGTCATGCACTGTAGTAACCAATAATCTACATTTAGCAAATTTCATTTTCATGACCCGTCTCAAGGCATCATCCTCTATGTGTCCAATTATCCACTATTACCATTTGCAAGGAAACATAAAGTTGATTTCATATTTTGTCAATGGGTTTGCCAACTTTGTTGGATTGGACTCTGGGCACCAACACTGGTGACCTGTGTTTGGGGTAGTTTGCTGTCACCTTTCCATATTAAATCTAAAGGACTGTCTAATTATCAGCAGTTGAGGATAAACCACTCAAGAGTCTTAAAAAGAAAACACACTTGTCTTACAATGCAAGGTGGGGATTATTATATGACAGTAATTAGTACAATTGATAATAATTAAAGTATGAATTAAATAATAATTAAAATAATAACAGCAATTGACACCTGCATTGCCTTCCTGCTCTTTCTCTGCCTTTTGCTCACCCATTCCCTTTCTCCCTCAGCAATCCTAATCTGCGATGTGACCAATTCACTAAATGTGCTATCCAAGACCCCCTCAGCATCGTGTATACTCCAAAGCGAGTTCATCCTCAGCTCCAGAGCTGTCATGCGGTCTAACAAGAGCTGCAACTGGACCCACTTCCTGCATGTGAGTGAGCCAGGGGCATCAGCTGTGCCCCTGAGCTACCACATTGAGCAAAAGAACTATAACATGGTTCTGAGATCCATGTTTTGAAGACCTATTGAACTAATCTGTAGACGATTAAATTTAGCAATAATCCACTGTTTATAGGTAGGCAAATAATTAGCCAATTCATAAATATTGTTGTAAAAATGGATATAGTGCTACTGTGCATTGAACAGAAAATAATTGTACAACGTTAATGAGATCAATTTCAATTTCACTAAATTGTACGTTTAAGCATGACCTTCTTTGGTACTGCCAAGAGATGGCCAGATGTCACTCACAAGGAAGTGGTGGAACAGAGTGAAGTAATGCAAAAATGGTATTCAAAGTGTCTTCTTTTATGCTTATGCAAATCAGAAAATTACCAGCTGAGCATTGGGGTTAAGGTGCCTCCTGACACAAATAGAATCTAGGTGATGCTATACAGAAAATTAGAAAATCAAGAGTTTTTTTAATTTTAAGACTATCACATAAATTATGTACAGTGAAATGCTATTTGTTAGAATACATCCTTTTATACAGTCAAAGAAGCTGCAACTTTTATTTTGGATTTTTTTTTAAACATTGAACATTGTATACCGGAAGTGAGAGTTGATGCAGATGAGGCAATAGCAAGAGGTAGACCAGCTATTGGGAAGGATTTTCCTGGGAAGGAACCAAGGCATCAGTTAAAGTGTGTTTGCTTTAACGCAAGGAGTATCAGGAATAAAAGTGATGAACTTAGAGTATGGATCAGAACCTGGTGCTATGATGTTGTGGCCATAACAGAGACATGGATTTCTCAGGGGCAGGAATGGTTGCTGGATGTTCCAGGGTTTAGAGCATTTAAAAAGAATAGGGAAGGGGGAAAAAGAGGAGGGGGTGTAGCACGACTAATCGGAGAGGGTATCACAGCTACAGAAGCTTCCATTGTCGAGGAAGATCTGCCTACTGAGTCAGTATGGGCGGAAATTAGGAACAGCAAGGGAGCAGTCACCTCATTAGGGGTTTACTACAGGCCCCCCAATAGCAGCAGGGAGATGGAAGAAAGCATAGGTCGGCAGATTTTGGAAAAGTGTGGACGTAGTAGGGTTGTTGTAATGGGTGACTTTAACTTTCCCAATATTGATTGGAACCTCCTTTGAGCAGAAGATTTGAATGGAGCTGTTTTTGTAAGGTGTGTTCAGGAGGGTTTCCTAACTCAGTACGTTGACAGGCCGACGAGGGGAGAGGCCATCCTAGACTTGGTGCTTGGAAACGAGCCGGGGTAGGTATCAGATCTTGTGGTGGGAGAGCATTCTGGTGATAGTGACCACAACTGCCTCACATTCTACATAGCTATGGAGAAGGAGAAGATTCGGCAAAATGGGAGGATATTTAATTGGGGAAGAGGAAACTATGATGCGATTAGACATGAGTTAGGAAGCATGGACTGGGAGCAATTGTTCCATGGTAAAGACACTATAGACATGTGGAGACTGTTTAAAGATCAGTTGTTGCAAGTGATGAATAAATATGTCCCTGTGAGACAGGCAAGAAGGGGAAAGGTAAAGGAACCTTGGATGACAAGAGCGGTGGAGCTTCTCGTCAAAAGGAAGAAGGTAGCTTACATAAGGTGGAGGAAGCTAGGGTCAAGCTCAGCTCTAGAGGGTTGCAGGCAGGCGAGGAAGGAGCTCAAACATGGTCTGAGGAGAGCCAGGAGGGGGCATGAGAAAGGCTTGGCAGAACGGATTAGGGAGAACACAAAGGCATTTTACACTTATGTTAGGAATAAGAGATTGGTCAAAGAAAGAGTAGGGCCGATCAGGGATAGCATAGGGAACTCGTTGTGGAGTCTGAGGAGGCAGGGGAAGCCCTAAATGAGTTTTTTGCTTCTGTCTTTACGAAAGAAACAAACTTTGTAGTGAATGAAACCTTTGAAGAGCAGGTGTGCATGCTGGAATGGATAGAGATAGAGGAAGCTGATGTGCTAAAAATTTTGTCAAACATTAAGATTGACAAGTCACCAGGCCCGGACCAGATTTGTCCTCGGCTGGTTTGGGAAACAAGAAATGCAATTGCTTTGCCACTTGTGAAGATCTTTGCATCCTCGCTCTCCACTGGAATTGTACCCGAGGACTGGAGAGAGGCAAATATAATTCCTCTCTTCAAGAAAGGAAATAGGGAAATCCCCAGCAATTAAGACTATTTCCCAGGGCAGAAATGGCTAACACGAGGGGTCATAGTTTTAAGCTGGTTGGAGGAAAGTATAGAGGGGATGTCAGAGGCGGGTTCTTTACACAGAGAGTTGTGAGAGCATGGAATGCGATGCCAGCAGCAGTTGTGGAAGCAAGGTCATTGGGGACATTTAAGAGACTGCTGGACATGCATAAGGTCACAGAAATTTGAGGGTGCATACATGAGGATCAATGGTTGGCACAACATCGGGGCTGAAGGGCCTGTTCTGTGCTGTACTGTTCTATGCTCTATGTTCTAAATGTAAAATGTCTCCAGCAAGGTGTCTATTTGCTTTATAGCTTGATCACAATGCATACTTTTTGTAAAATAAACCTGCATATACGGGTTTATAAAATTACAAAAACTTTGCAAAATTATTAATGGGAATTAGTCAGGAACTGTGCCACCATAACTTCATTGAAAATGTGGCAAAACCTTTGCTTACTTGCCTAAAACAGGCTTTCACTGTCTTCCTGGAAATCTCTGGCACCGGAGCAGAATTGACCTGATTCAATTCTTGCCCATTATTCCTGTTGGTGAAGGTGGCAAACTGGTGGCAAAGACTCAGGATTACAATATGGTCGGTTATTGAGAGATACAAGAAATGGTTTTCACAAAAAGATTATTAGAATATTGGTGCCTGGGTTTCTGTGGGGTTTTGATGACTGTCTCATAACTTTGGCAATAGACTTCAGAACTTCCAGGAGAAACTGAATTAATAGCTTGCAATTTCTCTCCATTAAAATTGGAATAGATAATCAGAAAACTGAAATTCTGTCTCGGCATGTTTCATAGGTGGCTATTGAAGAAAAAATATTACATAATTTAACTGGGACTGTTACTCTATTTGAAAAGTCAGAATATAAAAGCATACAAGGAAAGGTCAAGGTATTTAGAGTGGGTTAGATCCATCAAAGAGTTAACATAGCAAAGGTATAATGCACTGAATACCTGTCATTACTGTTTTAAATTTTAATTCTGGAGAAGACATGGTACGACTACAATTGCTGGTGCTCTGGGATCCATACTTTCATGCTGCAGGTTACATTCTAGAGTGCTGGAGGCAAGACAAAGCCAATTGCACATATTCACTCACAACCTGTTGTTTTTTGGTCCCAACCATGATATTCATTTCCCAGATATAAGAGGAGGCCAATACAGGTTTGCAATGAAATGCCCTCAATTGTCATCTGTACAGACAGCAGAGAATTTTATAGGAACAGGAGTAGGGCACTAAGTCTCTTGAGCCTGTTCCACTATTCAATGAGATCATGACTGATCTGTGATCTAACTCCATTTTTCTGCCTTTGGCCCATACCCCTTAATACTGTTGCTTAACAAAAATGTATCTATCTGGGATGTAAAGTTAATACTGATCCAGCATCCACTACTATTTGTGGAAGAAAGCTCCAAACTTCAACCACCCTTTGTATGTAGAGTTGTTTCTTAACATCTCTCCTAAATGATCTATCCCTAATTCTCAGACAATGCCCCCTGGGTTTAGTATTTACGACCAGTAGAAATAGTTTATCTACCCTGTCTTTTCCTGTTAAAATCTTGAAGACTTTGATCAGATCACTCGTTAACCTTCTAAATTTGAGACAAAACAGGTCTAATTTGTATAAAATCATTCCACATAACTTCACCCCTGAAGTCCAAGTATCATTCTTGTAAATCTACTTTATATTCCCTGGAGGGCCAGTACATCTTTCCTTAGCTGTGATGCTCAGATCTGCTCACAGTACTCTATGTGAGGTCTAACCAGGGTTTGATATCGCTGTAGCATAATTTCTACACCTTATACTCTAGATATAAAGACAGCATTACATTAGCCAATTATTTTCTGCCTTACTATGGTCAGAAAAATAACTATAGCAGCTATTTATATTTATTTGTGGCAGTGCAGATATAGAAAGTGACGAAATGCGAAAATGTTTCTGAAAGCTGATTCTACATCAGAATGTAAGTAATATATTCCTGGATGAATAGCTTCACAAAACGTCATGCACAAAGAAACAGAATAATATTACATTAAGAATAATGAGCTGTATTACTGTAAAACGTATTCATGATGCAAAATCACAGTAGCTAACAGCAAAAAGGAGACCTTTTGGCACATTAGATCAGTGCCAGCACTTTGCCAAGTAAAAACAATTTGATAACCACTGATGTAGTCTCTCTCAAACTGTTACCCATGGCAAAGCATTGCAGCGTCTCTGCATGAAGGAAATTTTCCTAACATTTATAATCACTCTGCATACATGCTGGGAATTTCTTTGATTCCCTTAAAGAAATTGGACAGAAAATCTTGGTTTTTTTTTTGAAAGTTTATTCATGGGATACAGGCTTTCCTGGCTTACCTTTTATTGCATATCCCCAAGTGCCTTGAGAAGTTGATTGTGAGCTGCCTTTTGGAACTGTTCCAGTTCATTTGTTCTTGGCAAACGCACAATTCTGTAAGAGTTCCAGGATCTTGACCCAGCAACATTAACAAGTGGCAATATATTTCCAAGTCAAAATGGTGAATGACTTGGAGGGGAACATGCAAGTGGAGGTGTTACCATGTTTTGTCCTCGTCCTTTTAGACAGTAGTGATTATGAGATTGAAAGGCACTGTTGAAGGATCGTTGGTGATTTTCCACTGTCCATCTTGTAGGTAATACACACTGCTGCTACTGAGCATCAGTGGTGAAGGGAGTAGATGTGGTCCCAGTCAAGTGGGCTGCTTTGTTCTGGATGGTGTCAAAGTTCTAGAAGCTTGTTAGAGATGCACACACCCAGCCAAGTGGGTAGAATTCCATTACACTCCAGACTTGTGCCTTGTAGATGCTGAACAGGCTTTAGACAGTCAGGAGGTAGGTTACTCATTGCAAGATTCCTAACTTCTGACTTGGTCTTGTACCCATAGTACTTATGTGGCTATCCTGTTCAACTTCTTGTCAATGGTAACCCCAGGATGCTGATAGTTGGGGAGTCAGTGATAGCAATGCCATTGAATGTCAAGGAGCGATGGTTACAAATTTCTTTTTGGACATGGTCATTGTCCACCACTTGTGTGACACAAAATGCTACTGGCCACTTGTCAGCCCATACCTGGATATTGTACAAGTCTTGCTACATATGATTCTAAACCACTTTTGTCTCTTGAGGAGTCACAAAAGATATCGTGTAATCATCAGCAAATCTCCCATTTCTTCCCTTATGATAGAAGAAAGGTCATTGATGATGCAACTGGTGTTATTTTTCTGTCATGTTGTAAATTTAGAAGTTAATTCCTGTTAGGGTTTGCAATGTTGGTCTTTCTTGAAGAAAATAAAAAAGAACATTTACCAGAATGCACATTTTCCCAACCTTGGAACACTAAGATGACTTTTAACTTTCCTAGATTTGTTTCAAAGATATTTTAAAATTATTTTTTCACAGCATCCCTTGCAAATATTCTAACTAAATGAAAATTGTGGTTTCCTATAAAATATTGGATAATATATTTTATAAATATACTTATTCATTGTAGGTGGACAAACTCATCTGTGTCGTCATAAATTACATTTAATTCACTGAGTTCTATCTGGACCATTTTCCATTAATCATTGGTCTTGTCTTCAATAAGTACATTGCAAAACATCTTTTTATAAACTGATTCGTATCTTGGTATTCTACAAATTGTGAACAAAAGTTCCCACTTTGCAATGTGTTAAACATAATGAAAGAGAAAAAGAATAGCAGTTGGAGGTTTGTGAATACAGCAGGAGAAAAGGTCAGTCATCTTGTAAATGCAGTAATAAAATGGTGAGGGTGATGCTGATGAACTCATGTTTTTGTTGACAGATCACACAGATAGACCAGAAACTAGATGACGTCCTGAGCATTCTTAAAGATCATCAAGCCATACATCAGCTACAACATTCTTCAGGGTCTACATCGCCAACAACCAAACACCTTGTCTCCACTTCAGAAGTACCTGCAGTAAACTCAAAAGTATGAGGCCACAAACGTAGCATTTTTAAACTGTAAACATCTGAACTAGTCAATGCTTCAAGTGAAAATCATAAGATGTTGTTGGACATTCTTTTCCTTCAAAATAAATGTGGAATGTACTGCTTTTAAAAAATTTATGTCTTCTCTGTAAACATAGTCTTTTTTGTAAAACTGTCTGCATCTACTATAATATAGCTAGTGCTCATCTTGTCCCCTGAAACCTATTAACTTAGCAATTTTAAGACTTTTAATGGTCTGATCATGGTACTGAGAAGAACCAAAAGAATGTTCAGCTCCTCCACAGTGTTCAACAATAACAACATATTGTCATGGTCACAATATCCAAGGCATTTGCTGGCCAAAACGTTTGTCCTTGTTCAATCTAAAGAGTGGATGTGCAGCAAGAAAAATAGCAGAGGGAGCAAAAGGGATAAATGATCAAGACAAATCCCTCAAATAAGACTTGTTACTAATTTTAAACTCTAGACTTTAGAGCTGTGAAAACTTGGGACAGTACAAGGTAGGCAAATTAAGACAATGAGCACAATATAGATAGAAATAACAATATAAACCTGAATACAATTATATTTGTATTAAGCTATTTTGACAGAAAAGATAATTTCATCTTTGCTTGTTTGTTTTTCTGAATGAGAAATTTTAACTTGAAATGAGTAATGTCTTATGGTTGCATAATTCATCAAGATACATGAATTCATTCAGAATTCATTGTTATAATTTGCGGTATCACCAGAACAGAGTCCTGCTGTTATGGGGAAGAGTGATCATTATTTAACTGCATTGATAACGACATCAGAAACTATGTCAAGCTCAGAGATGGGAATTGTCACAAGATGATTACAATAAGAATACTTAAAACAGCTTTGCTCCAATGTAGTATATTATGTATATTGCGTACAATTATATTATACCGATTTAATGAAGATCTCAAGATTCAAATTTGAGAAACCGTAGAAGTTTGAGAAAAAAGAAAATGTTCATCTTTGTAGATTATTAAACTTCTAGATTGTCACAAAGTGCATTGCAAATATGCAAATAAACAATTCATGAAATTTACTAGAAAGCATGTGTTTTTTTATATAATTTAGTGATATTTATTTTCAAAGTGATGAAATAGTAACTTTTTTGCTAACCAGAGCTCTCCAACTCAACATTACTTTTTTCCAAGTTGTTTGTTTTGATGGAAATCATTTGATGTCTGCCAGAATTTGACTTTCTGGGTGCTTTGATTAGAATTTTTGTCCACAAAATTAAATAAGGCAAGAAACAAAATTGAAGGTTGCAATGCGTGCACAGCCCACACTCACTGCTTCACATGGAGGAAACATGGAAACTTTGTGCAGCCTAATCATTTACATGATTACGTTTCGCAGCCAGCACTCGACAAGTATTGTTGCTGCACTCGACAGAATGGAAAGTGTTGCTGCAACTGTACATGACTTTAGTGAGACAGCACTTGGGAGTATTGCTTAGAATTTTGGTCCCCTTACCTGAGAAATGATATAATTGCATTGCAGACAGTTCAGACAAGGTTCACTAGATTGATTCCAGAGATTGAGCATTTTATGCTTTTACTTTCAGGAATTTAGAAGAATGAGATGAGATCTAAATTTTTCTTTAATTTATTCATTTTTGTGCAATGTGGGCATCATTCGCTGGCCAGCAATTATTGCCCGTCCCTAGTTGCCCTTGAGAAGGTGGTGGTGAGCTGCTTTTTTGAACATCTGCAGTCCACCTGTAGTGGGTTGACCCACAATGCCATCCGGGAGAGAATTCCAAGGTTTGGGCCTAGCAACAGTGAAGGAATGGCGATATACAGTATTTCCGAGTCAAGATGGTGAGTGGCTCAGAGGGGTACTTGACAGTGGTGGTGTTCCCATATGCCTGCTGCCCTTGTCCTTCTAGATGGAAATGGTCATGGGTTTGGAAGGTGCTGCCTGAGGATCTTTAGTGAATTTCTGCAGTATGTCTTTCAGATAATACATACTGCTGCTA
Source organism: Chiloscyllium plagiosum (assembly GCF_004010195.1). Classification (NCBI taxonomy): domain Eukaryota; kingdom Metazoa; phylum Chordata; class Chondrichthyes; order Orectolobiformes; family Hemiscylliidae; genus Chiloscyllium; species Chiloscyllium plagiosum. The sequence goes on along the minus strand of NC_057728.1, from coordinate 30,292,709 downwards.
CTGAGTGTCAATGATAGAGGGAGTGGATGCAGTGCCAATCAAGCAGGCTGGTTTATCCTGGATGGTGTCAAGCTTCTTGAGTGTTGTTGGGGCTGCACTCATCCAGATAGTGGGAAGTATTCCATCACACTCTTGATTTATGCCTTGTAGATGGTGGACAGACTCTCGGGAGTCAGGAGGGAAGTTACTCACCGCAGTATTCTTAGCCTCTGACCTGCTCTTGTAGCCACTGCATTTATGTAGTAATTCTAATTGAGTTTCTGATCAATGATAACTCCCAGGACGTTGATAGTGCGGGATTCAGTGATGGTAACACTATTGAATGTCAAGAGACGGTGATTAGATTGTCTCTTATTGGTGATCGTCATAAGCTGGCATTTGTCTGACATAAATTGTCTACCACTTGTCAGCCCAAGACTGGATATTGTCCACATCTTATTGTGTTTGGACGTGGACTGCTACGGACTGCTTGGACACAGACTAAATGAGTTATATGAGATGCTATATGAGGGATTGATAAAATAGAGAGGATGTTTCTTCAAGTACCTTTTCCTGCAGTCATAAAATCTGCAAAACCTTCCACCATGCCACCCCGCCACGTCCATCCAGGGCCCCAAACAGTTCTTCCAGGTGAGACAGAGGTTCACCTGCCTCTCCTCCAACCTAGTTTACTGTATCCAGTGGTCCCGATGTGGTCTTCTCTGCATCTGTGAGACTAAACATAAATTCAGGGCACATTTCACTGAGCACCTCAGCTGGGCCCGCAGGGGCCAATCTGACCCAGTCACTGTGCATTTTAATTCCCCTTCCCATTCCCTTTCTGGCATAACCATCCTCAGCCTCCTCCACTGTCACAGCCAATCAGACCGCAAATTGGAGGAACAGCACCTCATCTTCTGCCTGGGCAGCCGACAGCCCAGATGACTCAACATTGAGTTCTCCAATTTTAAATAACCTCCCTCCCCATTCTCTGACTCCACAGGTGAGTTACAATATCTTTAATCAGATTGGATGAGATTACGTTAAAACATGAACCAAAGTCCTCCAACTCCATTTTAATTTAGTTCCTTCCTCTTTCTCTATCCTCCCCAATATTTATTATTAGAGTAGCCCTGAAGGTGTTTGATAAATGGCTCTTGTGAAGCTGTGTTAGTGCTCCTACTTATGAGCTAAAAGGTCTGGATTCAAGTGCCCCCTGCCCTGTTGATGTATTACCTCCTGATGCGGTCACTTCTACATTGAGAGATTGGACGCCTCTTCGCAGAGCATTTTAGGGAACATCTCCGGGACACCCGCACCAATCAACCCCATCGCCCCGTGGCCCAACATTTCAACTCCCCCTCCCACTCTGCTGAAGGCATGCAGGTCCTGGGCCTCCTCCACCGCAGCTCTCTCACCACCCAATGCCTGGAGGAAGAACGCCTCATCTTCCACCTCGGAACACTTCAACCACAGGACATCAATGTAGACTTCACCAGTTTCCTCATTTCCCCTCCTCCCACCTTACCCCAGTTCCAACCTTCCAGCTCAGCCTTGTCCTCATGACCTGTCCTACCTGTCAATCTCCCTTCCCATCTATCCACTCCACCCTCCCCTCCAACCTATCACCTCCATCCCCATCCCCATTCACTATTGTACTCTTTGCTACCTTCTCCCCAGCCCCCCATTTATCTCTCCACCCTGGAGGCTCCCTGCCTCCATTCTTGATGAAGGGCTTTTGCCTGAAACATCGATTTTCCTGCTCCTCAGATGCTACCTGACCTGGTGTGCTTTTCCAGCACCACTCTAATTTAAACCCTAGTTTCCAACATCTGCAATCCTCACTTTTGCCTATGTGTTACCATATGTCTAAGCACATTGATTAAGATGTGGATTCTTCCCTGGTGGGGAGTTGGCTTCTGGAAAGTGAAAGGATTTAGAAAGTAAAAATGGTCACATGTTTGTGTGAAACTATAATTATTAAAAAAAGAACCAAAACCTTAAATGCTTTTGCATTACTGCAGTCTTGTACCTATCATGTTCACATCCCACCTGCTCCAGAGGTGTGTCACCGCTTGTCTGAACGGATTGATTAGAAAACTTTACCACAAAGTCTTCATCAACTTTGAGTAACAGTAAGAGCCTCCAAACATTTATACAAACTTAGAAAGTTCTACTAGGCATTAACCTGAAAGTGGTTGATGACTTCTTCAAGTTGTGCATACAAAATGTTCTTCCTGGTGCTGGACACATGTTCAGTTATACAGGCTTAAGGGAGGTTGTTACCTGGATCTTTGTAATTGAAAAGGGCACAGCTGATGAATCCACATTTCAGGATCAACGTTCTCCCTGGTGGTACTAGAAAGTTGTATTTATCACAAGCTTAACTAGATACTTTGAAGAGCTCGCCAAGCTTTTAGTTTTATAGGAAGAAGGTAGTGCAGTATTTTGATTCCTTGATACAAATTAAAATTTGAACATTAAAATAAAATTGAATCCAGCTTCCTGCTAGATTAAAGGGAAGAATTATGTATTGTGTAGCATAGAATATCGTCTCCCTGAAGAGAACCTCCATCTATTTTTCACACACCATCCAAAATATAGATTTAGTCTCCATTGCCAGTTTTGATAGATGTATTTAGTATAAGCTTGCCTTATTAATATTAATGTTGCACATATTATTAAGTAATAGAGTTTGCATTAATATCAAAGATGCAAAGTGTGGAAAAAAATGGTAGCAAAGTATATGAAACCCTTCATGATGAACAAGTAGACATAATTCTCCACTCAGTCTCTGAGGTTTTACAAAAAGAGATGAAACATAATAATAGTTGTAACATTATAGATAGTCTGAAACTATTACAAAACTGTGTTTCTCAACTGAAATACAAAACAAATCTAGCCACGAGTCATAATGCTAATCCTATCACTGTTTGCAGTTTTCATAGTCCAACTTTCTGAAGTTCATTCACATTAAAATTAAATGAGACGTATTCCCTTATCAAACTGTATAAGTGGTGGTGAATGAATATTTGTATCTTATTTATATTTTAAACAAATTTAAATATTAATTCAGTACGGTTTACACCAATTAGTTAAAACATATGTACATATATAATTTATGAGAAATTCTTATCCGGCACAGGCCCAAAAGTGCAATCTCTAAAACATTGTAGCTGCTAGGATATCAAGCAACCAGTTTTGCTTTTAGTATGGGTATACAAATGGACCTGTGATTTTCTGTACTGTAATTTTCATTGACTTTGTTACAGTTGATTCAGTTAATATTAAATTTGCTGAGCTTTAACTCCAGAGCAACTCACTTTGGTAATTGAAGTCCACTCCCAAATAAGGATAAATCATTCTTGGGGTCCTGGGCAGCTCTGTACTCCCAGCACAATAACTTGCCCCAAACTCTCTGCTGCCTCCTAACCTTTTAAAATATAAACATGTAGTGAAATGTATCAACAAATGAGTAGAAAGTGTATGTTTTGCATTAATAATGAAGCAAAATCATATCACAAAATATTACACCTTACTGAAACTGTTTCACTGGTTGCAAACAGTCTTTTAGTGTTGTTGTCAGTTTACTAAGGGCCCTACATTTAGAGTTCTGAGCATGAACCCCACCAAGCTAAGTGTAAATACTCAGCTGCTTGTAAAGAGGTGATCTGAAAACTTTTGATCCAAATAAAAACATTGGCTGTCCCATCAATTCAGGTTTGATAGAGGATAATTGCACTCCACAAAAATTGACCAGTTGGTTTTTTCCCATTAACTCCATGAGTAAACTCACCACGTTTTATGAATCTGAGTATACTGACCAGTAAGGTTCCCAGTTCAGTCCTTGGTCTGTACTAAGTCAGCTAACATCATGCAGGGCTGCTATGAGCAGGCTCCAAGTACATCAGTGGCTGTGGGTATTTGTTAAACGGGAGCAAAATCATACAAAATTCCTGCTTATGACAATTTTTAAGTGGTCTTTCTTGAAACTATGATAGGTTTAGCAGTGACTATCTGTCCTCCATCTTAACTCTACCAGTCTAATGTACTGATTTCCATGCACCCAGTTCACAGATCAGTCTGGCTACTTAGATGAGTTCTGTGTGTAGTGATTGTAACATGGTCAGCCAGGTAGACATCATAAAATATGTTTTCCCTTATTGGGGCTGTTAACTTGGTCCAGTCAGGGAGCTCTGGCTGACAGGTATAAACAGAAATGTCATAATTTATGTTCATTTAAAAAGCTGGCTCTGAGGAAGCTGAATCAATGTCAATAACTCTTCACATGTGTGAAAAGGGTGACTTCGTGATGGGATACCAACCTCGATGGCATTATTTCATTCTGGAGCTATGGTAACTCCCTGAACTGTGTTTCAGCGTGATTTTGCACCATCAGGACAAAATGCTTTACAAAGCCCCAACACGTTGTTCATGTCATACACCAGATAATAGATCTTGCCAATCAGGGATGACACTGGCTGACAGATCACCTTCAGTTTAACTATTTGCATTTTTCAAATTATTCCAAACAAATTCTTCCCTTTCCCTTTAGCACCTTATTGACAAATATAATCCCTACTTTATATCTCATTTTTTCCTGCCATCCAGGCTCAAACATCTCTGCCAGGTGGAACCATATGTACTTATATTCTTTCAGTTTAGTGTGCTGTGTTGATTGTTCATGATGTAGTCACTATGGCATTGTAAGTATAAAACACACTGCTTGGGTTTTTTTTTCCAATTTGTGGAATACCTCCATTCAGTTTCAGAGCATGAGCCCAGGTTTCTGGTTGCCTCTCATATTAATTCTCTGGCCTTAGCACCCTACATAGGGCCATTGGCATCGTGACACCATGGTTAACCCTTGGGTGGCAGTCTGCGTGAAGTTTGCACGTTCTCCCACTGTCTGCATGGGTTTATTCTGGGTGCTTCTCACAGTCCAAAGACATGTAGATTAAGTGGATTGTCCTGCTAAATTGCCCATAGTGTGCAGGATGTCTAGATTAGGTTAGGATTAGCCATGGGAAATGCAGGATTACTGGGATAGGTTAAGGAGTTTGTCTGGTTGGCATGTTCTTCAGAAGGTCAGTGTGGACTTGATGGGCTGAGCGGCCTGTTTCCACACTGTACGGTTTCTATGGTTCTATGCACTTGAAGAACTGTACCTCATCTTTTGAGCCGGCGCTTTATGGCCTTCTAGACTCAACAATGTTTAAAAATTTCAGATCATTACCTGTTCTCATTTTTGTCAGATGACATTACTGTGTTGATTCTGTTTTTCACAATTATGCATCCTCTAACTCATTGGTTGGTTCTTTGTCATCTCCCTTTGCTTTGTATTATTTTATTTTTGTGATTTAATCCTCCTGCCTTCTGCCTTTCACAGACCTTCCTTTTTTTAGTGCCCTCATTCATTCTCCTACTGCCACCAGCCTTTCTCTGTCTCTGTACTTGGTTAAAACTGCTTACGTTTCTAACTTCTCCCAAGTCTGCAAAAGGCCACCAACCTGAAATGTTAACTCAGTATCTCACAATATATCTGACTTTGCAAATCATGGTTGAATCTTCCTGCCTAAGAGTCAAGTAGTATGGTGGGTAGGCACAAAGTAGAGTTGAGCCAACAACTAGATCAGCTACAGTCTTATTGAATGCAGTAGACTCAATGGGCTAAATGGCCCACTCCCATGATCCTATAACTTCTATCCTAATCCAGACTTTGTCTTTGATCACTCTCATTCCCTGAATTTCAACTCCATCTTTCTAAATCTTGCTTAAAAACTGTTACACCACTAACTTTTTCCAATTCTAGTCATAGATCATTAACACAAATGTTAACTTTCTCTCTCTTGCTCTCCACAGATGCTATCTGACCTGCTAAACATTTATTTTAACATTTCCTGCTTTAATTTCAGATTTTCAGCATTCACAACTTTTTGTACTTTTGCTTTCTTTCTCAACCAAATTAGAGTTTGATCATTTTCCTATCAAATTAGTACCGGATATGATATATTGTCAATGCCTTCACTGTTCACAAACTATAATCAAAAATATATTTCATTGGCAGAGCTTGAAATTTAATATGTGAATTAATAAATGAAATTCAATATGAATTTGTGAGAAATTAACTGTTAACATAATCAATTCATTCTCTCATTTCCTTTGCTGCTTCCCATATTTACAGTGTTTGGTAACAATATCTTTCAATTATCACCTAATGAAAAGAAAGATTTGTGTTTCTACAATCCGATTTATGACAATCAATGGAATATTTTTGAAGGGTGGTCCCCAGTTTAATGCAGAAATTGCAGCAGCCTATTTGCACACAACAAATACATAATAACAGCAATGTGATATATGGTCAGACAATTTGTTTTTTATGTTGATTGATGGATACATATTGGTCAGGACATCAGGATAACTTTCCTGTCCTCTTTGAAATAATGTCATGAAGTATTTTTCATTCACTTGAGAAGATGAAGCAGGTCTCAGAGTAATGTTTCATCTAAAAGACAGTGACTCCAATATTGCAGCACTCTCTGAGTACTATACTAGATTGTCAGCCTTAGATTATGTGTTCAGTATGAATAATAGTGAAGCACATCAGTAGTCACGAATGAGTAAATGTAAAATACGAACTTAGTTAAGGCAGAGCAAGCTAGATCTTGTAATACCCTCTTGCTATGATCATCATATGATATTTTGTTGTGCTTAATACAACAGTCCTGTTTACACACACACTTTTATAACAGCCATCAGAAAACACTTTAATGTGGATTACAGCCATACATATAAAGTGAACTTCAAAGTCCTTTTGATCTTTGAACATTCTATTATGAGCTAATAATAGGTCTACAGGTGCTACAGTATATCAAAGTACTGTACATAGAATCATTTAAAAAGATAGGTCTACAGGTGGTACAGTATATCAAAGTACTGTACATAGAATCAGTTAAGTGCAAATCATTTAAAAAGAATAAAGATTACGAAATACAAGAACTATACAGATACAGCTCTTTGCCAAATGCTGGCTATCTTCTGTAAGAAAATCTAACGGAAATCTATTTATGTCTGTACGTGAATCTTGATTTCAAGAAGGCTTTCCATTCCATTATTCAGTGGCAGTCTGACACATCGTAAGACAGCACCGCATCCCGGAATGATATATTAACATCTTTACCGCCTATACCGAATCTCCAGCTTCTGTGACAAGACCAACAAAAGCACTATGAACTCCTTCAGTACCGCCGCATACTCTCCTCACTTCTGTCTAACAGTGTTTGCGAACTATCTTATTTCTTCCTTAGCATCCCACATTTTGTTTTATTTACAACTGAAGATAAATTACCGACATGCTACATTAGTTAAAAATAAGCTACTTTGAGGTACCTACAAAAGCGTTCAATTCTTAGTAAAACCCAGGGAGCTAAGCTGAACATATAAATTACAAATTAGAATTTCTTTTAAAGGCTTGTCCTAACCTTGTCTATTGATCAATCGTTGGAAAGATCATCGAGCAAGACTGAAAAGCTCAATTCAAGGTTCATAACTAAATGAACCCTTCGACTTTCATTTACTATGCAATTTGCTTTACTATAACTATCTTTTTAAACGAGATGCGACTTCCAAGTGTGCATACGAGGCAACATTGGCCCAAATAAAAATCAACATTTCTTAATGTAAGGCACATGAATATGCGGATAACGCATTGCTGGCATCACGTACACTTGCTGAGAAGCTGAATTTTAGAAGCTTCGGGGATCTATCTGGTATGTGTTTTAAAACCTATGCAAAGTCTACTTTCGTATTTTCTTACACTCTGTAATGGAAGGGTATCTGATTTACTAATTATTTTGTTTTACGATCTGAGTATAACCTGTCGCAGTAACAACCCTTTTACAGTCATCTGATTAGTTTTGTTCCATCCAGTGCGACGTTATTGAGCCAATCGAGATAAGGCAGTTTAGTTAAAACCTTACTGGCAATTGTTTGGTGTAACGTTAGCGACAAGACGAATGTAACATCGCTAGTGCTGATAGTCGATCGCCGTTTGTTTCAAAACAATATTTTGTTTGACACAGTTATAATTTCAGGCTTATTTTTCAACCTGACAAAACTGATGTTCTGTTTCTCGCCATCGATGTTTCTGCCTGACTTTATGATCATATGCGATACTTGAAGCACAGACCGAAAAGACAGTTCATCATTTCTGTTTGCTACGTATCTGTGATCTGGATTTTGTGTTATACTACTTAATGCAATGCGCTACGGTACAGAGAGAGGGCAATATTAGCAGTTATGAATGAGAACAAGAAAAAAAATCAAGTTGGAAAGATTCAGTAGCTGCAAGTTATTTCTGCACCGTTAGCCTTCCTTACACTCTAAACTTCAACTTTTCATTGTGTCACTGAGTGACATTAGCCTAGCTGTCAACTACCTTGATTAACGGCTATCATAATACATTTTTAAAAATCTTTTCTTGATTCTATTTCCCTATCATTAATGTCCATAGCAATCTGTTTTAGAATTGTAAAAAAAATCAGATCCTTAAACTAAGACAATCTATTACTCAGCAACATAAATTCGAATTTGTCATCATTTCTATACACAGTATCATAACGTCACAATTCCACGCGACTATTCCCGGATGCAAAGCTATTTCTGGCATATGTCAATTCAAAGATAGCATAAATATTAGATGCCAGATTTTACCTTGCCTGACAATATCGGAACTATTATCTTGATGTATTATTCATAAATGAGTAGGAGCTAATTCATGAGAATGTACATTTGGAGTAACACATTTTACTGCAGCACTGCAGTCATGTGCCGAATAACAATCTATTAGTCTAGCAGCCACGTGGGGAATTAAAAGATATAATTTAAATGAAGTTCCAGCATTTGAGTCAGAAAGAATAACATGTGACAATCGGACACAAACCACCTTAAGAGATCTTAATAAATTCTCTGAACAGTATGGGTTCAATATCATTATCTCACCTCTACACTATCCAAGAGATTGCAGGTTTCGAACCAGTCGAGAAAACTCTTACAAATCGCTGACAAAGGAAAACCCAAGCTTTATTTTCAGCCGTTTTGTCACCACTTAAGTTTGACATGAAGTTGCCTGAAGAGCTGTTTAGTGGGGAAAAAATAAAAGGCAACTCTGTCAAGAAAGGACTTTCTTGTCGCGATTAGGAGGAAGTCATAGTCATAGTGTCAAACAGCACAAAAACAGGCCCTTCAGTCCAACTCGTCTTTGCCACCAGTTTCCCAAATTAAACTAGTCCCACTCGCTTGCTTTTGGCCCATCTCCCTCTAAAATATCCTGTTTATGTACCTGTCCTAAATGTCTTTTAAACATTAGAACTACACCTGATTCTACCATTTTCTCTCGCAGTTTATTCCACTTATGTGTGAAAAAGTTGCCCCTTTACATTCCTTTTAAATCTTTCTCCTCTTACCTCAAAAATAGACACCCTAGTTTTGAACCTTAGTGAAAGACTTTTGCTATTCACCTTATGTTTTCCCCTCATAAAACTCATACAAACCTCTATTAGATCATCCCTCAACCTCCTATGCTCCAGTGAGAAAGGTCCCAGCATTTCCAGCTGCTCCTTATAACTCAAATGCTCCAGTCCCAGTAACATTCTTCCAAGTCTTTTTCTGAACCCTCTCTAATTCAATAATATCCTTTCTGTAGCAGGTTGACCAGAACTGTACACAGTATTCCAAAAGTGGCCCCACCGATGTCCTGTACAAGCACAACATGATGTCCCAATTTCTATACTCAATGAGCTGAGCAATAAAGGTAAGCATGCTAAAAGCCTTCTTAACCACCTGTCCACCTGTGATGCAACTTTCAAAGAAAATATACCTGAACCCTAGGTTTCTCTCTTCAACAACACCACCCAAGGTCCTACCATTAACTGTATGTTTTTGTTTGCTTAAAGTAAAATGGCAGCTCACTGATGCACAGGTCTAAAGGTGTGCAGTTTAGGTGGTTTAGCCATGAGAAATGTGGTGTTATGGAGATAGACATGGGACTGGGTTTGGGTGGGATGCTCTTCAGAAGTTTGTGCAGTCTAGATGGGCTGAATGGCCTTATTCAGCACTGTACGATTCTATGATCCTAGGCCATATATTATTGGAGACTGAAACCACTAAGCAAGTGGGAAGGAACAGAATCCATATTTGACCTACCGCTGGACTAGAGAAACAGAAGAAATAATGACACAATCAACAGCATCAATAATAAGCTGTGGGACATCAAAAATGTCACCAGCGAATTACATGACATTGGCAATTTCTACAACACGAGGAAGAACATATGCAACTTTGCCCTTCCAGTACACCAACTAACTACTGAGAGAGATGACTGCCAAATCAACTTAAGAAGGAAATCAGCAGGGCTAAAAGGGGATATAAGATACCTTGGCAGATAAGTTTAAGAAGAATCCAAAGTGATTCTACTAGTACATTAAGGGTAAAAGAGCAACTCAGGAGAGAATGGGGCCCCTTAAAGGTCAATGAGGATGTTTTTGTGTAGAAGCACAGGAGATGGGTGAGATATTAAATGAATATTTCACACTTATATTTACTGTGTAGAAAGACATAGAAATGAGGGAACTTGAGGAAATAAATAGTGATATCATAATAACAATCCTTTCCAAAGAAGGATCACTAGACCCAAAACATTAACTCTGATTTCACTCAACAGATGCTGCCTGACCTGTTGAGATTTTCCAGCGACTTCTGTTTTGTTTCAGATTTCTAGCAAAGGTCATTCTTTTGGCTTTTTGTCAGGTGCAGGACTTTCACAATTAATGGCAGGACCTTGAGGAGTATTGTTGAACAGAGAGACCTTGGGTTCAGGTACACAGTTCCTTGAAAGTGGAATCACAGGTAGACACATTGGTGAAGAAGGCATTTGGCATGTTTGCCTTCATTGGTCAGAGCACTAAGTATAAGAATGGGGATGTCATGTTGCGGCTGTACAGGACTTTGGTGATGCTACTTTATTGCACACAGTTCTGGTCACCCTTTTAATTGGAAATGGTGCAGACAAAATGTACGAGGATGTTACTGGGACTGGAGGGTTTGAGTTATAAGGAGAGGCTGGATACACTGGGACTTTTTCCACTGGAGCATAGAAGGTTGAGGAGTCACCTTACAGTGGTTTATATGAGGTTTATGAGGAGCATAGATAAGTTGAACAGCAAATGTCTTTTCACTAGGGTGGAGAATTTCAAAACTAGGGGAGGGGAGAAAGATTTAAAAGGTACCTGAGGGGCAACTATTTTACACAAAGGTTGATACACATATGGAAAGAACTGCCAGAGAAAGTGGTCGATGCAGGTTCAATTACAACATTTAAAAGATATTTGGATAGGCATATGAATAGGAAAGGTTTAGAGGGATTTGGGCCAAATACGGGCAAATGGGACTAGCTTAGTTTGGGAAATCTGGTCAGCATGGTCAAGTTGGACTGAAGGGTGTATTTCTGTGCTTGAAGATTCCATGACTCTGTGATACTATAAGATGAACACACAACCTCCTACCATCTGAGCAATGCTGTGAGTAATATTTTTGGAAAAAAATCAACTGTAAAAGACTCTTCTGTTGTTCAGTTTAATTCTCAAGGCTTATGTAGTTTAAATAAAAACATGAATGATTGTACTAATAGTATTGAAATGAAGTTTTTTTTAACAAAGCAAGATATTGTATTGTTAGCCATAAAGATATAGCACTTCATTGCTATGAAAATGTACATGGGGTGCCACATTTACTGCCACACTACAGTCATTTGCTGGGTATCAGTCTATGAGCCACATGAAAAGTTGAAAAAAATGTGTTAAATGAAACTCCAGCATTTTAAGTCCAAATTATTATGGGAGTCAGAAGATATGACAAGTGTGAAATTCCCCCCATGAGGTCCATTTCAAAGAATTTTTTTTTCTCTCCTGAGTAACTTTAACACATATAATCACCTTCTAAAAGTGTACATACTTCTGCTTTCTTAAGATAGCAATCATTCACATCCCAATGATTGGAGGTTTGTGATCTTTGTGGGTTGAGTTTATAACAACTTGCATAGGTAGAAGTATAGTTCTCTATGCTTTATTTCATAATAGTTCAAAAGAGCACTGGGTTTGAACTTCTGCTAAAAAAAAATTACATCTACCTAGAAGGCACTTTGTACATCATACTTGATAGGTTAAACTTGACAGACATGCATCTATCGGTCAGATTTGCATAATTCCCAAACGTTTTATATTCTTAAAGCAATTGAATAAAAATGGAACATATAAGGAACATACAAATTAGAAGCAACAAATTTCCAAAAACAGACGAAGAATGTCAGAAAATCATTCATCAATGAGCAGTTACAAAAAGCTACCAATTTGAAGCCTTTTCGGGACACCATATTGTATTGTCTGTAAGGGTAGTAACATATTACTGGAAATATGGTAATATAAAAGAGGACAAATACACTATTTACTATTCAACTTAGCTATAAAACAAAATCATGTGCTTAAATGCATTTTTTAAAAATATCTTTTTTCTATGTTCCTGTGTTCTTTTGGGAAGATCGCTTTTGTGCATCGCTGACTTCTTGCTCAACTTTTTAAGTTGTGGGAATTTACAGCATGCAACTCTGCCAAAAACCCCCTAATACTTTTAAGATTTTCAAAAAGACCAGCTATTCACAAAATGTGCTAGGACTCGGTGTTGGTAAATCCACCCTTCCCTTCATGCTGTCTTGCCACTGACAGTGAAGTCACTGCACAAGGCCACACAAAGTCAGAAAACCAATATCAGAACTTTGAAAGTAAATATAAATTTGATCTTTTGGTTTAAAAACATGAAAACATTCTGTGGTTGTTTATTAAATGGAGACATATGTTTATGTACTGTTCCATGCACAAATTCATGTCAATCTCCAGACATTTCCCTCACACTCAGAATACTTCTCAAGATTGTCTAATATTTCCAGTATGCAGACCCAATTTTGGTGTCTGTGCACCTTAAATGTCCCTTCATTGCTTCCAAAGCTGATCAGCAATCAAATTCATCGTACCTTGCACACACCCTATCCTATATACCATACACCAGACAAAATAACTATGTGTTTGTGTGTTCTGAGCTATCCTTCTTTCCAGCATTACATGCCCAGATTATTTATATAAATGTATTTCTCTACCTGCAACAGAATATGAATTTTTCCGGAATCTAACGTAAAAAAGAAACTTTTTCACAAACTATTTACTGAATGTTTTTACCAGGAATGTATACTCCTCCCCAGTCTTATTTACCACATTAAAAGATCTTCACATGATGATAGTCTCCAATAACTCAGTGTGGGCAACGCCACAGGGTATAAATTGTTATTTCTCATCAAACTTGAACCATTCAGTAATGGAAATATAAACCACTTTTCTAAATAAGTAATTTCTTGAGTTAACCTACAATTTTTGGCCTAAATTTTCCATGTACAGCAGTGAGATCACTCATCAACCACGAGTACATATCAGAACATTTTGAGTTTGTGTTCAGAAAAATAACCTTAATTTAGGAGAATATGTTCCTGGCTGGATGTTCCCATTCAACTCATTGAAATTTTTACATGGTAATTTTTCTTTCTTCTAACTAAAATGTATTCCAACATATTTCTATAGTCTGTAACTTATGCCTACCCAACTACCAGCATATTCGAGGGCTTCCTGTGGGTACACTTTCAACAGGCTTCTGGCCCACCCTTGATCTGTTCCCCAAGTTATAGCAGGGAAAGGTATTAGGCATCCTGACCTCCCTTAGATCTGGTGAGGCCATTAAATAGCCATTTAATAACCACTTCACACCCTCATTCTGTAATTATACACGTGGCAAGGAAAGATGAACAATCTGGTAGGTTTAATTACGAGGTGATTGTCAAGCAGTGAGTACCTCCTTTTCGGGAGGGATGAGGGCCTGTGCCCATTGGAGACAACCCCACAAGAATGTTGCTTCTGCTTTAAACTTTTCCACTGGGCCTCTTGAACCCAGCCACCACCTAACTGGGGTCTGCCATTCAGGCTTGTCCACAATCCCAAATTATCTTTAAATCTAGGCTTTATCATGTCTTCTTCTCATGAACTGTCAACTGATTGGCCCAGCAGCTCTCTAGGGCAGATGGGTGTGGAAATCTTACTCTGGATCCATGAAAGCTGTTGTCAGAATTAATATTGTTGCAGGATGTCTGGATTTCAATTGGCTGTGCTGATGACCAACTTTGTAATTGGGGAATGGGTGACGTGTAAAATTGAGCCCCATGCATAGAACACATATACAATAAATAGGCTATTTGTTATGCTTGATTCACATTATTATTGGAGGACGTTTCTGTGTGTCCAACTTGGTTCTTGTACTTCTGGTATTGTGGTATTTGATAATAAAAGAATAAATGCTATTGAATCTTCAATCATTTAATGCAACAAAAAAAACAAACATGGAAAGTTCTGGAGAAACCCAACATGTCTGGCAACATCTGTGGAGATGAAACAGAAGTAGCATTGTGAGTCCAATATGACTCTTCTTCAGAACCTCAGTTCAACAGCATTGTTGATGAAACAGTCTCACTTAGTTTATATTCCTACCAAACATGTCAGAGCAAACCAAAGTCTGAAATTGGCAATATACAGTTTGGAGATTTTAAATCGTCCCAACATAAAATAAAACCCTGCCTTATGATATTATTTAATCTCTCAACCATTTGGAAACATTGTAAATAGATGATTAATTTTGCATCAAATTAACCTTTACATGTCAGAATAAGTCATACCCCTGATGTCTGGCAAAAAGCATCATCATATTTATAGAATCACAGTGACACTGTCTGTATTATCAGGGGAGAAAAGAGAGTTTCCTACTGAGAAACAGCAAGTAAGGAGAGGCAGTTTTTTTTATTGTTTCAATCATAATGGTTTCAACCACAGAGTTTAAATAAGACATTTGTTACTTTCTGGAATATGGTAGACTTGTAGAGCTCACCAAATACAATTGTAGGACTTGTAAGGCGGTTTAAACAAATGTAGAAATCTTTTAACCTATTTCACTACAGATTTTCAAGGCTAAGGATTGCACAACATTTGTGAAGGAGGACACCAATTTTAGCTTGGGGGAGAGAGAGATAGAGAGAAATCAATGAAAATGAAATTGCATTTTCCTTCTCACATAATTCTTTTTGTTACCTGTAAGGATAAAGATGCTCAACTAAGCAATAATAATGACAGGCAGAATCTTATAGCATCATGAGTGATGAAAGCTATAGTGAGAATTGTGGCAGAATCACACCAAATCAAGGCCCATCTTGATATCTGGAGCAATTCATCAGAGCTGCGAAAGTGTTGGAGTAACTAACTTGCCAGAACCCATTGTTTTCCAATGTGTGATATTGTGTGATCATTTGGCATTAGAAGAAATCTGTCAGACAGTGAGGTAGGTTTATCGCTAAACAGTGGTGAGTCACCATTTAAGGGGGATTATAACTTGTTAAGTGTCTTATTAACAGTTTCCAATCTAGCCAAACACACCAAAAAAGGTGAACATCAAGAAGTTCTGACATGGAAGCCAGAGTGAATACTTGCGACTTGAGCTTTCCATATGCTCCAAAGGACCTCCATGTTGGACACCATGCACCAACATCGCAGCACAGCAGCCACATGCACCCCATTTCAATATGTACCAGCATCTAAGAATCCTGCATTCCATTTACACTTTGCGTCTGGATTTTAATGCTGCACCTTGAGCTGAACTGGCAACCATCATTGTAATACTGCTGCAAATGTGCTCAGGAACATGCATCCAGCTCATGGAGTGATCAAGGATGTGTCTCCAGCCTGTTCACTTGCTATCACAATGCTCACCTGCTTTGAGCCTACCTGGATGCTCACAGCATCCCTGCCTTACTTGCCATACCTTGACATTTTTGCACTTTGCCCCCTCAGTCAGAGATACCAGACTCTCATTACTTGAATCTTGCCTTGCTGTTTAGTGTAGAAGCTTGTTATGGTTGTCAGCAGGTGTCAGACAAGTTGTGGGAAAAAGCCTTCACTCAGCAGGTGCTGGCACAAAATGTCAACTATAGTCCAAACTGATACTAGTCTAAGGACTTAGATCTGGCCAATCAGCCAGTTGTGGCAGTTAAATTCAGGATGTTCTCCACATGAGGACTGAGGAGCCAAATGTCAGACAGCCCACCATCCATCTTTACTCTTTCTGACTTATTGTGGGTGCTTTCCTCCTGTAACAAGCAAGAGAGGCAGGTATTACAGGTGAAAATGAGTGGTGCAGCTTTTACTTTGGTGCTGATGGGAGATATCCCAAGCAAGTAAGTAGATAGTGGAGAGGGCTCTTAAGTTAATGCTCTTAGGGGTTTGGGTGTGTGAGAACCAGTTGGAAAGGGTGCACTAACAAAGGATTATAAATATTCAGATCTCTCTTACACAAAGGGCAGCGGATGCAGGATCAGTTGTTAATTTTAAATCTGAGAGAGATAAATTTTTGATAAGCAAAGGTATTAAGGGACAGTAACCAAAGGCAGGTTTGTGGAGTTAGGCCTCTCATTGGTACTGGAACAGGTTGAGGGGCTGAAGGCCTACTCCTGTTCCTCTGTTCCCATGATGACATCATCATCTTTATTGGACAGGAAACAGCTTCATTTAACCTATGCAGAACTATGCAGTCAACAGCTCCTTGTTTTTAATACTTTAGTATGGAACTTAGTATAAAAAGAAAACTGGTGATGAGGATAAGAAAAGCTTTGAATCCATCAGATCAATCCATTTTCTTGTCAAAAGAAAATCATGGTCTTCACTGAAAATCTCGGAGGCATGTCAATAAAAGTTGTCCCTGTGTTCTTGAGTATTGGAAGGGGAGGAGTGGAATCTTTTAACGTCCTGGCAAGTCTGGTATAGCCAGAGAAGCTAGGTTTCAAACTTACGAAGACATAAATAGAATCCTACAGAACCATGTTTCATCAAAACAATCAGTGATTTCATATTCTACAAATGCAGCCAGAATGATATGAATCTATCTCTCAGTCTGTAGCAATTTTACAGAAGTTAACAGAATTCTGTTAAATGATGCTAACAGAGACAGACAGGTGTGTAGTTTAGGATGTGAAGCAATCCAGAAGAACTTATTGATGGATAAGTATCGATCTTAAATAAAACACTGAAAATGTCAGTCTTAATGAAACTTGCAGTCAAGGAAGACCGACAATTAAGCTCAAGCATATGTTCACAAAATGGTGGCTGAGAGTTGAGCACCAATGCAGAGTAAAAACTGTCACTGGTGTGAAAAAAAAAGGTAATTAAGCAGCAAATTGCTGCCATAAAGAAGCTGTTTTCAGAAATTGTAGCAGAAAAGGGCATACTGAATAGGCATGTTTGAGGAAGAAACATGAACAACATGCAGCAAAAGTACAGAAGGAGGAAGAAAACCTATACAGTACAACAACTGCATGAGAAAAGTCTAGATTCACAGTCTAAAGAGGAGCTGTTATTAAACATACTGGTCATTACTGGCTACATCAACTGATACTGGGTCACTTGTTAATGATTGGCAAACCAGTAAGAATGGAGGTGGACACTGGAGCTGTGGTCATAGATAACTGAAAGTGTGCATCAGAAGCGGTTGAATCACATTGCACTGCAACTCTCAAAAATTGTACTAAGAATACTCAAAAATTGTATTAAATTGTATTTGCATCTCAAACTGAAGTGATGTATTTAAGAGGTTGTATCAGTGTGAATGTTCAGTTATATGGTCAGTCTGAAGATTTATCCTTACACATTGTAAAAGGAAATTTTCCACCTTTATTGGAAAGAACATGGTTGAAGAAAATAAAGGTCAACTGTGCTTAATCACTTGTCAGAATCTGAGACTGATCAATCCTAAATTCTAAATAAATTTGTCATTGTTTTCAACAGGGATCCGAGAAACATAGAAAAAATCTGTCCAACTGAAAATCAAGGGTAAGAATCAAGCAAATTGTTACAAGGCTAGATCAATGCCTTGTGCAATCAGACCAAAGGTAAAGGCTGAATTAGAGAGGCTGGTCAAGACGGGAGTCCTTGAACTTGTAAATGTTCAAACCTATCATACCAATATTGAAGAAAGATGAATCAGTGCACATTTGCAGTGATGTTAAGGCCACTATTAATTTGGTACTGTGTGCAAAGAAGTATCCTTGGCAGTATCCTTTACCTTTAGTCAGTGACCTAATTGCGGGCCAGAAATTAGCTTTTCAGTAAAATTGACCTGAGTCAAGTCTAACTCTAGATGAATGTAAATCCTGAATCACAGAAATACTTGATAATTGTAAAGTATAAAGAACTGTTCAAATATAATTATACGTGCAACTGCATTATTCCAACATGTCATGGATCAGATTTTAAATAGAATGGAAAGAATCCAGTATTGCCTAGATGATATGTTAGTCATGGTAGATATGAGAAAGAGCATCTCCACAATTTACGTGCTACTCTGCAGAGACTTGAAGTTTATGGCCTAAGAGTGAGGAAAGACAAATATGAAGTTTTTAGATCTTCCATCAAATATTTAGGCCATGTCAATGATGCTAAGGAACAACATAAAACATCTTCAGAAATAAAGGCCTTAGCTGAGGCACCAGTAACTAAAAATGTAAACCAACCGCATTTTATTTTGCTGAATGACTCAACTACAAACAGTCCACATATAGACATTTCCTACTTTGACCATGTAGAGAACACTACAATAATAGCAGGATAAATTAAAAAGTACACTAGAAATGATTGAATACTACCAGAAGTAACGGAGATGGCACTTCAAGACAAAATAACAGGAACAACACCTGAAGTTAAAGGCATTGAGTAAAATAAACAAATGTCTGACTCTACCGATAGCCACACAGAAATCGATGTCCTCTAGAACGTCTTACCTATTAACAATGGTTAATATGTGTAATTGTAAATACTGTCAATGTTTTATTAAAGGAACATCTGATGTAAAGAGGCAGAGGTGTGCATATTTGTGTAAGTATGGCAGATTGTCATTTTAAGAGACTGACCTTCACTATAATGATGATATCATCAGCCATTTCAGGCAGGAAACTGCTTAATTTAACCTTGCTACCTGTACAGTGAACATCTCCTTAATAAAGCTCCTACTCTTTTACACTCTGACCTTCTAGTGCTGCTTGGAACTTTCAGTTATGTGTGGGATATTTCAGAAGGCTTAGTCCATTTGTTGCATCATTTTAACTACAGTACGTATGAAGGGTCAAATTGCACATTTTATAGGTATAATGACATGACAACTACTCTCCTTGTTCTCTTTGGTTATAAACAATGATGAGAGTTTGAATAAGTTGGGTCGAATAGAATCCATAGAAATTAGAGGTAATTTTAATTTATAATGTAAAAGAGGTGAAGTTTGATTAGCTGTTATTATTTGTCCCTCCCACTTTCTATTTCTATTGAAGCTATTGCTTCAGAATTCACAGACACCAGTCCCTCAAGGTTTTCAAGATGGATCCAGAAAGGGGCAGAACATTGAGTTAAAACATATGTGGAGATAAGTTGTATTCAGAGTGCAACTTTAAACTTTTAATTGCAATTCTGTTTGCTCAGACTGGGTGCCTGATACAGAGCCAGAAACAGGTCATGTAAAGATAGTGGATGGTTGGAATAGTGCCAAAAGTGTGAGGAAGTGACAGCTGAGGCATTAGCCCCTTCATCATACTGTTTCCGTTGTGAAAGAAGAGTTAAAAATCAATCTTTATACTTCACTTCTCAAATCATATCAGACATTTCATTAGTTCAGGAAGTAGGATGAAAAGACTGACTATGTTGTGGGGTTTAGCATATAAATTGTCACACAGTTAACTATATATGGAATACAAACAGTAGCAATGATACTAAATTCTACAATCATGATCTTTCTTCAAATTGCTACAAAGTAAAAGTCAGATCCGCTGCATTAAACCTTAATGTAAATTAATGTTAACCTCATGTGGTGGTTCTTGATTCTGACCATCTGTGTTGTGTGTCTGGCTTATGTCTCTGATAGTTTCAGACAGATTACTTAATTTCACAAAACAAAATTGAAAAATAGCTATTATCCTTATAATGTCTGATACTAAGAACTGTGTAAGCTATAACCTGGTTTGTACATATAAACATACCATGAAAGAAAGAAAGAAACCAATAACTTGGCCATGATTCGGAGATGCCGGTGTTGGACTGGGGTGTACAAAGTTAAAAATCACATAACACCAGGTTATAGTCCAACAGGTTTGATTGGAAGCACACTAGCTTTCGGAGCGACGCTCCTTCACAATCACCTGATGAAGGAGCGTCACTCCAAAAGCTAGTGTGCTTCCAATTAAACCTGTTGGACAATAACTTCGCCTGTCACTATCATATGTATTCTATTGTTTCCATGGGACTGTCTTTTAGTGTCTGTTCAGCACTTTGTATTTCAACTGAGTGTGGAGGGTATTTCTTCTTTTTACTAACTGTTCAGTTTTTTGAAATAAAAAGTATATATAAATAGTGAAGCAAAAATTGATACAATATTTACATAGGCAGGTAATTTTAAAATTCCATTTATTAAATACATATAAATACTTAATACATAGTCAGGCTTTAGCTTTGGTCTCAACTCAATTTTTCACATGTACCAATTCAGACATGAAAGCTTCTGTAAGTTCATTGAAATGTACTGTATTCAGACATATTTGTTATTCTGTGCAAGTGCTAACTACAACACAGTTTTTTTTCTCCACAATTCAGTGGGCGGCACAGTGGCACAGTGGTTAGCACTGCTGCACTCACAGTGCCAGAGACCCGGGTTCAATTCCTGCCTCAGGCGACTGACTGTGTGGAGTTTGCACGTTCTTCCTGTGTCTGCGTGGGTTTCCTCCGGGTGCTCCGGTTTCCTCCCACAGTCCAAAAGATGTGCAGGTCAGGTGAATTGGCTGTGCTAAGTTGCCCCTAGTGTTAGGTAAGCGGTAAATGTAGGGGTATGGGTGGGTCACGCTTCGGCGGGTCGGTGTGGACTTGTTGGGCCGAAGGGCCTGTTTCCACACTGTAATGTAATCTAATCTAATTCCATCCAAATTTGGGTAAAAGAAAATCGCAGAAGATTATGGAAAATCCAAGGGTTGAAGCCAATGACCGAATGGATTTTCCTTCATTGCCAGGACTGCTGTTGGGCATTATTTTCTCAGATGTAACATAGAGAATGACATAATTGACATCCTGAGCTCACATAAGATTATATTTGCATTGATCCATGTTACAGCTACTTTCCACAGCTGCCTTGTAAAAGTACTGGTAAGCCCTAAAGGGGCAATAATGGCCCAGAGGTACTATAATAATGGAAATGATTCACAGAATTGATGGACTAAAGAAATGTATAGCATAAAGTGAGGGCATTCAGCTCATTGTCTTTTCAGCCAATAAGTAGTCCTGCAGCCTAATTCCACTTTCCAGGTTTCTACATTTAGACCATTTCTACATTAGACCATTTTAAGCACAAATCCAAATACTTTAAATGATTTTTGACTCATCCATCCTTTCAGGCACCAAACTGAAATATTTTGCGTCAAATTCTCAAATCCTCCTCAAAGGCCTTAAAGCTCCTACCTCTCACTAATACCTTAGTTATGGACTAAGGTTATGGACTAAAGACCGAAGAACTTATAGAAAGCAGCAGTAGCCCATACACCACTCAAACTTACTTCACCTTTCAACATGATCATAGCTAATCCTTAACCTTAAATCCAGTTATTGGCCTCACAAACCCACTCCCTCAGTTCCCTGAGAGACTGAAAAATATCTATCTCAGCATTAAATATGCTCAATATCCCTCTAGGGTGAAAATTTTCAAAGGTACTTGAGTGACCCTTGAGTAAAGATGTTACCACCCTGTTCAGTCCTACATATTTGATCCCTTATCATGAGCCTGTGCCCCTGTGTTTTTAATTGGCATTTCAGTGCCTACCCAAACAAGCCCTTAAGAATGTTGCAAAGTTTCAATTAGATCACCTCTGATTCTTCAAAAATCCATAGAAATTAGACCCAATTTATTCAAGCTCTCATCAAAGGCAGCTCTAACATCTCTGGAACCAATCTAGTAGAGCATTGCTGTGCTCCTCGCAATGCAAGTATATCAGCCATAGAAATGAAGACCAGAACATAACATGCTTGTCCAGGTCTTATCAAAACGCAGTAAAAAAATTCTTTATTTATGTATTCCAAGCCCAGTATACTGAAAGCTAACAAGCAATTTGCTTTTTAATTGCTTGCTGAAACTGCATACTAACTTTTTCTATTCTTTTTATGAGTACATCCAAGTCCCTCTGGACATAACACTTACAAGTTTCCTATCTTCTTGTGATATACCATTTTCTGTTCTTATTACTAAGTAAATAACTTCACATCTCTCCAGATCATCTGCCACCTTGTTGCTCTTTCATTTATGATCGTTATGGGAAACCAGAAAAGAAAGTTGACCCAATTTACTGAGACCAACAAGATTCCACTTTTGTAGCTTTTACTTGAATACAAATCAAAACTAATCATTACACATGAATTATCTACCAAATGATACTCGAAATAAAGATGCAAATTTCACTTTAAATAGTCAATACAACAAACCTTGCACAAACACAAGCAATTGTAATTTTCCTCACACAAATCTGGCACTACAAAACTACACAATTCCAAAGTATGCTGTTCTTTATATATGTGGGGAGGTCTGGAGGCCAACCCAATGACAGCTGTGAACTTTGAATTTCACAGATATGATTAACTTTTACAAACCCTCTCATCCTTAGGGTCACACAAATCCTTATAGTGTAACTTTCCAGATTCCTTTTCAACTGACTAACCTATAACACTCTAGTTCTCAACTTGGCCTCCCCTGAAAGTGTTTCCAAGCTCTTTGCATGGCTTTCCAAATTTTAGACTGTTTTAGCCAGTTCGCACAGTGGCATCAAGATCTCCTGATTGCTCTCTGCCAAACATAAGACTACACTGCCTGAATGTGATTTGCTTCTTTTCCTTACAAGGATGATCTATTTTTCTTTTCTGTCTTGGCTTTCTCTTCATGTCTGCATCTGTGCACTGATCATTTTCACCCTCCAGGTTCTCTGCAGTTCTACTTTGTTTCAGCCAGCCACACAGGGTTTGTTTTCTTAACTTACTTCCAGACAAGATCACCAAGTTACATTGACAGTTTTTCCTTTTATTCAAGAAAATTACAATTGATCTCTTTACAACTGATACAAACCCTTCAAAGTCCTTTTCAAACATTCTTAAAACACTTAGCAATTCTAGAGCATAAAAAAAATACCTTTTTCTCAAAGGTCATCATACAGTCTATGTCTCTTTACAATCTCTTCATGTCCTCACATTTTACTGACAATGAAAAGGTAGGTGTGAACATTACTCATCATTTTTTTCTCCAACTCTAATTCTTTTGAAAAACTAAAATTAAAGTTTATTAAGAATTATGAACTAGAACTACTCACACAATTGCATAATAAACCTAAACTATTCTGCAAAAGCTTTGGTGTTTGTCTTTTAAATATCAAGACATGGATTTTTTTTTTATTATTCATTCTTGGCATTTGGGTGTCACTGGCTGGGCCAGAATTTATTGACAATCCTGAGTTGCTCTTGAGAAGGTGGTACTGAGCTTCCTTATTAAAATGCTGCAGTCCATATAACCAGAAGGCTGTTAGATAGAACGTTCAAGGATTTTGACCCAATGATCTGTTGCTCATGTGTTCCTAAATTATGGTAGACATGGGATTGAAGGTGCTGTCTAAGGAGCATTGGTGAATTTCTGTAGTTCAACTTGTAAATCACACACTGCTGCAACTGAGGGTCAGTTGTGAAGGAAGTAAATGTTTGTAGATGTCAGTCACGTTGGTCACATTGTTCCAGGTGGTGTCAAGATTGAAACCATAAGTCGGCATGGTGGCTCAGTGGTTAGCACTGCTACCTCACAGTGCCAGGGACCCGGGTTTGATTCCAGCCTCGGGCGACTGACTGTATGGAGTTTGCACATTCTCCCTGTGTCTGCATGAGTTTTCTCTGGATGCTCCGGCTTCCTCCCAAAATCCAAAGATATGCAGGTTAGGTGAATTGGCCATGCTAAATTGCCCATAGTATTAGGGGAATGCATCTGGGTGGATTGCTCTTCAGAGGGTTGGTGGGGACTTGTTGGGCTGAAGGGCCTGTTTCTATGCTATAGGGAATCTAATCTAACAAGACTACATAAGAAATAGGAACATCAATGGGTTGTTTGGGCTTTCGAGCCTGCTCCACCACTTAATAGATTGTGGCTGTTCTGACATTCTTCACATCCACTTTTCTGCCCTTTCTCCATAACACATAATGTTCCTACTGATCAAGAATCTATCTATCTCAGCATTAAATATACACAAGGATGCTGCCCCCATATCTTTCTGTGGCAGAGTTCTAAAGACTCACAACACTCTGAAAGAAGAAATTCTACCTTTTCTCTGTCTTAATTAACAGCCCTTTATTCTGAGACTATAGCCTCTGGTCCTAAACTCTCTCATGAAAGGAAACATCCTCTCAGCATTTACCCTGTCAAGCCCCTTAAGAATCCTGTATGTTTGAATTAGACCACTCTCAATTCTTCTAAACTCCAGTGAAGAGAGTCCCAACCTTCTAACCTTTGATGGTAAGATAATCCCTCCATACCAGGGATCATAATAGTGAACCTTCTCTGAACTGCCTCCAACGAAAAAAAATTTTTTAAACATGAGATAAAAACAGCTCACGGTACTGCAGCTGTACAGTTGCAGTAAGACCTCCCTACTCCAGCCCCTTTGAAACAGGGGCTAACGTTCCACTGGCCTTCATGATTACCTACTGTACTTGAGTGCTGGCTTAATATGCATTGTGCAAAAGTATCCCCAAGTCTCTTTGTATTGCAGCTTTTCTTAGTTTAAATAATATGCTGTTCTTTTGCTTTTCCTTCTAAAATTATTTTTTTTTATTTTCCCACATAATACTTAATTTATTAACTTTTTACTCACTTACTTAACCTATCGATATCTCTCTATAAACTGTTCATATCCCCCATGCAATTTGCCTTTCCATCTATTTTTGTATCATCTGCAATTTCAGCAAAAGTATGTTTATTTCCTTCCCCCAGATCATTAATACATATTGGTCACATTTGCAGTCCCAGCTTTTATCCCTGTAGACACCCACTGGTTACAGGTTTAAAACCTGAATAAGAACTTATTATCCACAACACTGTGTCTGCCCTTAGCAAATTCTATATCCATGCCAATATCCTACTTCCAACTCCTTGGACTGTTATTTTATGACTTCAACTTTTGACAGGTACCTTGTCGAACAGCTTCTGGAATTCCAAATACAAGACATCTACTGCTTCCCCTCTATCCACTCTGGTTGAGACTTCCTCAAAAAACTTTAATAAATTATTCAGACATAATTTCCCTTTCATGAAGCTGTGTTGACTCTGCTTGATTTGATCATGATTTTCTAAATGTGCTGCTATTTCTTCCTTAATAAAAGATTTCAAAATTTTTCCATGAATCAATGATAGATTGGTCAGTCAATAGTTAGTCTTTTTGCTTTTGCTTTCCCCTGCCTTTCAAAATAGGGGTGTCACTTTGGCAGTCTTCCAGTCCTCCAGCACTTCTCCAGAATCCAGGGATTTTTTGGAATATTGCAACTAGTGCATCCATTATCTGTATGGCTACTTCTTTTAGGATCTGCAGATGCAAGTCATCAAGGCCAGGGTACTTATCTGACTTTAGGCTCAATAATTTGTCTAATATTAATTCTTTAGTAATGGTGATGGTGCTTAATTCCTCCCTCTTATTCTTTAGTATTAATGGGATGTTTGAAGCATCTTCCACTGAAAAGACTGATGCAAAATATCTGTTTAACTCCTCTGCCATTTCCTTGTTCCCCATAACTATCTCCCAGATTCATTTATTGAGGGGCTTTTGTTTACTATAACTTCTCTCTTCCATTTTACATATTTAGAGAAGTTCTTAATGTCAGTTTCTATAATCCTCAATACTTGAGTGTTGTTGGAACTGCATTTAATCAGGCAAGTGGGGAGTATTCCATTACACATCTGACTTATGCCTTGTAGTTGGAGCACAGTCTGTGGTGAATCAGTAAGTGAGATATGCACTGTAGCATTCCTGACCTGCCCTGTAGCCACACTATTTATATGACTAGTCCAATACTGTTTCTGGTCAATGTTAACCCTCAGGATATTGATAGTGGAGGATTCAGTGATAGTAATGCCATTAAATGTCAAGATGTGATAGTTAGAGCATCTTTTGCTGGAGATGATCATTTCTTGTGTGGTGCAAATTTTAGATGACACTTTTCAGCCTAAACCTGGATATTATGAAGGTTTTGCTTTATTTTTATATAGATTGTTTCAGTGTCTGAGGAGTTGTGAATGGTGCTGAACATTGGTGCAATCATCAGTGATGACGGAAGGTTATTAAGACCCCCAACTCCAGAAGCAGTACAGATGCAGAAGCTATTGTATAAGATAATAATTCTGAAAGGATTAGTGTTAAAGACTATATTAAGTTCCACCCAGTCTGATGATATTGTGCAAACTTGTTTGGGGAGGATGCACAATACCTTACGGTCTCGTGGAATTGCAAATCTGTATCCACAGGTCTCCTCTTGGCTTACAAATAATATTTCTCTTAGTATTATAACTTGTACTTGATTACTATCATGCAATTATTAATACAGTGCCTCTTGCTTAAAACCCAATAGTGGATGTTCCTCTACTACTGTAAATTAATTAGGCCCTCAGGCAGAGTCAAGGAGAGAGCAATGATGGCAGCATTCTTCTATCCACAAGTATCACAGAGGTTGGCTGTGAAGTGGAAAGTCATATAAATCATGAAACATATGAGGATATCACTAATGTGATCGTTATAAAGTCATAGAGATCTACAGCACAGAAAAGGCCCTTTGGACCATTGATCTGCACTAGTCAAAAACAACCACCTACTTAACTGTTGTTTCAGAGTGCATGTTCCTAATGCAAAATTGGCCACTATAATCCACTGCATGCACAATTGTATCAGTGATATTGTGTGCATGTGCATTCCTTGATGTCACATCTGCATTACATTTTCAATTGGTTGTGAGATTCAGGAAAACACAGCAACAATTATAATCAGTCTGTAAGTTTTTAGTAGGAATGTTCCTTGCTTCAACTAAAAGGCTGATTGTCAGACAATGTCACACTGTATCTATATAGTGACCAAGCTATCTAACAATCACGAAAGGCACAATGTGCAAAGAAATGTTTACAGTTAGTTTAAAATTTAATTTTAAAAGTTGTTGCAGTCTGGTTACTTATATTCTGCTTGGATTGAATTTCAGTACAACAAGCATGGCTCTTCTTGAAACCTTTTCAATGCAAAGGGTACTTGACCCCTTCAAAGATCTCCTGTTACCTTTATGACTGTAGCACAAAATTATAAGTAGATAAATTGGGTTCTGGAAATGCCAATAACAAAAACCGCTTCTGCTTGTAGTCAGTTGCATTTTTAAATATGCTGTCACTTTCAATGCATTCATCTCAACCTCACTCTCAGCTTTTTCAGCATTTTACTATAAAATAAATCATCAGGGCGACAGCAGAAGTAGTTAGTTATACAACAGTTCATTTCAGCCTGTTGCAGTTTTGGATCTGCATTCCATTGTTTACTGCTGATACCAACTATTGATGCATGTGTTGAACAGTTTTTGAGTTTAATTGCAGGATGAAAGTATCTGGCTGAAAGTAAAGATTCTATCCAACATTATTATAAATAGGGTTAGCTAAATCACTGAGTCATTCTGGTATAGAAAGTATTGAGTCAATAACCCTTTTGCCAGGAATTTTAGGAGCAATAAAGATAGTCAAGGGTGTGTCTATTTACAATTTAAATAAAATTAAAATTGCAGACTCTAATTGGAATTTTGCAAGTCTCTCAGCATCCAGTTTTTTTTTGTTTTGCTTCCCTCTGTGATATAAGTTCACTCTCCCTTGTGTTATAACTTCTGCTGCTGTCATTCTCATACCTATTATTAGCAAAATACTTTTTCAAGTGAGCTTCACGGTACTAGTTCCTCTATGGTTCATGCAAACTTTTCTCACGCAAACTTCCATTCCTCACCTCATGATAAAGTGAACCAAGGTTGTTGATGGAAGTCAGAGTGAAAATTACAAGGTATTGGCCATAATCTTTCAGTCTTCCCTAGACACAAGGAGACACAGTGGAGAATTGAAGATATTACTTCCTACTTTAAAAAGTTGGTAAGGATAAGCCAAGCAACTAAACAGTTTAACTTCTGTAGTTAGAAAAAAGTATTCAAAATTAAGTTAAGAGTCACATGGAAATGGTAGGTTGTTGATTAAGAGATAGCATGAACTTCTAAATAGGAAATCATGTTTGACTAACTTGCTGAACTTTTTGAAGAGTTAATGGAAAGGGTCAATGACAGTAACATTATTCATGTGATGCATGTGGACTTTCAAAAGGCATTCAATACAATGCCACACAAGACGTGTGAAAAGTTATAGTTTGAGGAATAAAAGAGGTGATACAGTCAATTGACTGAGTAATATGAAACAGAGTAGTAGTCAATGGATTTTTTTGGCTGGAGGAAGGTTTGTAGTGGAGTCTACTGGGGTTGGTATTGGGATCTTTGCTTTTCCTGATACATTTTAATGATCTAGATTTTGGATTGCAGGGGTAAATTACATGTTTCAGGCTGGTAAGGAACTTAAAATCATTTGAACTGTGAAGAGGGCAATGAAGAACTCCAAAAGGACATAGGTAAGAGAGGACAGATAGGTTGAAGGTGAAGTTCATTGTGAAGAAATGTGAGGCTTGGATTTCAGTAGGGGAAACATGAACAGACAATATAAAAAAGGGTCACAACACAAATATTTACAAAACTGAACTCACATTCAGCAGGTCTTTAAACAATTCCCCCATGTCAAATGTGGACTTGCCTGATAACAGCTCTTCCCAATTAACACTCCATAGCTTTTGCCTAATACTGACGTAATTTGCCCTACCCCAATTTAGAACCTTCCCACAAGGTCTTGACTTATCCTTATCCATTAGTGGTGCTGGAAGAGCACAGCAGTTCAGGCAGCATTCAAGGAGCTTCGAAATCGACGTTTCAGGCAAAAGCCCTTATGCTTTATTCCTGATGAAGAGCTTTTGCCTGAAACATCGATTTCGAAGCTCCTTGGATGCTGCCTGAACTGCTGTGCTCTTCCAGCACCACTAATCCAGAATCTGGTTTCCAGGATCTGCAGTCCTTGTTTTTACCTTATCCTTATCCATAGCTATCTTAAAACTTAAGGAGTTGTAATCACTGTTTCCAAAATGCTGTCCCACTGAAAGGTCAGTCCCCTGACCAGGCGCATTAACCAATATAAGGCTCAGTATGGCCCCTCCTCTAGTTGAACGATCCACATGCTGTTTCAAGAAACCTTCTTGGATGTACTTAATAAATTCTGCCCTGTCCAAGCCTTTTGCTCTAAGGGGAAACTAAAGTCACCCACTATCATAACTCTGTTTTTATTGCATTTTTCCATAATCTGCCTACATATTTGTTCCTCAATATTTTGATGACTATTCAGAGTCTATAGTATAATCCTATCAGAGTGATTGCACCCATCTTATTGTTGTGCTGTACCCATATTGCCTCAGTGGACGAGCCTACCAGTATGTCCTCTCTGAGTGCAGATGTGACATTCTCCCTGACTAGTTATGCAATTCCTCCACCTCTTTTATTTTCCCCTCTAGCTTGTCTAAAACAACAAAACCTGAAATAGTGAGCAGCCAGTCCCTCTCTCAACTAAGTCTTTGTAATGGCTACAGTATCATAGCCTCATGTACTGATCCAGGTTCTAAGCTCATCTGCCTTACCTATAATACTCCTTGTGTTGAAATAAATACACTTCAACCCATTAGTACCATTGTGTTCATTTACCTGTCTCTGTCTGTCCTTCCTTTCTGATTTAGTGGTCCTAACATCTACCTTCCCTTCAATCCTTCCACTTGCTGACCTGCTTCTCTGGTTTCCAGCCCTCTGTCACTTTAATTTAAACCCTTCTTAGTAACACTAGCGAAACTCCCTGCGAGGATATTGGTTCCCCTCCAGTTTAGATGCAACACATCCCTCTTGTACAGGTCACCACTACCCCAGAAGAGGTCCCAATGATCCAGGAACCTGAAACCTGCCCCCTGCACCAGCTCCTTAACCACACATTCATCTGTTCTACCTTTCTATTACTTGCCTCACTAGCACATTGCACTGGTAGTAATCCAAAGATTACCACTGTTGAGATCCTGCTTGTCAGCCTCTTTCCTAACTCCCTGTACTCACTCCGCAGGACCTCATCCCTCTTTCTATATCTTGGTACCAATGTGCACAATGACCTCTGACTAATCACCCTCCCCCTTAAGCATTTCACGCAACCACTCAGAGATGTTCTCAACCCTGGCACCAGGGAGGCAACACACCATCCTGGAGACTCGAACGTGGCCATAGAAATGCTTGTCTGTGCTCCCAGTTAGCAAGTCTCCCACCACTATCGCTCACTTGGACCATGCCCAACCCTGCACTGCAGCAGAACCAGTTGTGGTGCCACAGGTCTGGCTGCTGCTGTTATATTTCCAAAGAAGCTATCCCTCTGCATCAGTATCTAGAAAATATAAACAATGTTCAAAGGTATATTGAAAGGGTAAGAGAATGGCACTATGTCATAATGACCATTGGAGAGCCAGTGCAAACATGATAGGCCTTCTGTGATGTAATGATTCTGTGATTAATCATCCATCCTGGCTCTCAGGTATCAGTCTCATGGAAATGTGGGGAAGGACAGGTGATCTTGGCCATCAATGACATTAATGTCACAGGAAGAAACTTAGGTGGGGCTGCTGGATGATGTGGTGCAGAGGACAACAATGCTGTATTTATCCTGTTGACCGATAAAGGAGGCCATGCCATAACACCAGTCACCTTGGATTGACATAGTGCCCTGGGTCAGTGCAAAATCCCGATGTCCTGGGTGAAACAAACATGCCCAGCAGTGCACCTTCACCTGCAGACTTCACTATATCAGAGACTTTCACCTTAGTGTATTATTTTTCTAGACTGGATCTGGGACCACAATCTGATGCCCACATCATTAGCATTTCTCTGCATCAGTAAAGAAAGAAACACCATAGATCTGACACTCAGAGGAGAACCCGTGGAACAGCAGGCAGGCTTGTCAGAGGCAGTCTGTAAACTGGATCCAAGGGTGAAGGCGCCTACTAACATTATCAGCACCATGCTGCCTCGACGGAGATGTTGGCAACCATCATAGAGAATGAGGTCCAACACACTCAGTGTCAGCTGGAGATGTGCACTCTATAGCTGCGTATCAATAGCAAGCTGAGGGACCTTGACCTCACTCTAGGTGGTGCTCTACTCAGGGCAACAGGGTGGTGCCATGTCAGAATACATAGGGAGTAGGAGCTGCTGACAGGACATCCCAGAAGCGTCTTTGAATTTACAAAAGAACATTTAACTAGAATAAACAGAGATAAGCCAAATGCACTGCTTCAGAAAGTAACATCAGGTTCACATTCCAGAGTTGCCTGGCACCTCAACATCTCCCCTGCCTATGTTGCCAAAGCTTGCAGAAACCTATGCTGAGGGTATTGGCCTTTACGTTGGCAAGAAAATCGCAATATTCCTGGGCTGTCTTGGCCTAAACACCTTCAGGGATGACAACCCAAGTTGTCAACAGGGCCAACTACAGAGCAGGCTCCCCTCACCTCAGTTGCGGAGGTTAGGACTGCATTTTGATGTTGTGGGAGGGAAATGAAAAAAAATAACTTCCTGAAGGCACATAGGATGATTGTTGACACATTATTGTAAATACCTTGGTACTTTT
Source organism: Chiloscyllium plagiosum (assembly GCF_004010195.1). NCBI lineage: Eukaryota > Metazoa > Chordata > Chondrichthyes > Orectolobiformes > Hemiscylliidae > Chiloscyllium > Chiloscyllium plagiosum. Next base: position 30,260,693 of record NC_057728.1, on the reverse strand, counting down.
GTCGATATATTCACTTGCTCTCTTAAAATGTCTGCACTACCACAATTTTCACTATCATATCTGGTTAAGTTAAGCCCATGTGAGAGATGAGTAGCCTTTTCCGACATCCCAGAAGTAAAGGAAATTGTAATGGACAATCATTGTTCATCCTTCATAGGGCAATTGACTCCTTGACTGCAGCCAAGGCATTGCACCTCAGTATGGAGAACACTAAAGCTAAAGGCAATGTGCAGGGCCTGACCCTATTTTCCACACTTGCACCCAGCTTTTGAGTGAGAGTCTGGAATCTGCAATGATACCACACATCTCTGGAAAGTAAAGCTCATTCTATCAATCAGCTTTTCAAGGGATTGCACTGCCATTCATGGCTGGAAGGCGTACAATGGGAAGTTCACATGTCCACTCTCCCTCACAGTGCAGTGGTCTTTTGATAAAAACTGCACAAATCTTTCACAGGTTAAATTTTGTCTTGCAGGATGCTTAAGCATTTCAGAGCAATTTAACAGTCTATGTAAACTCAAAAACATTGTAGGCTGACCGATGATGGAAGGTCAAAACAAATGCCTCAGAATTTGTCTCAATCTGCTGCCCATCATGAAACACTTCACTGTACAACTCTTAGATATCACATACAAACTGAAAGAACTGCAGACGCTGTAAATCAGAAACAAAAGCATATGTTGTTGAATAAGCTCAGCAGGCCTGGCAGCATTTGTGCAGAGAAATCAGAGGTAACGTTTCAGTTCCTTTGGGTTCTGAGGAAGGGTCACCAGACCCGAAACATTAATTCTGACTTCTCTTCTCAGATGCTGCCAGACCTGCTGAACTTTTCCAGCAATGTCTTTTTTTGTGTCTGGGATATCACATGCTGACTAAAGTCTTAAAAACTACCTAACTTTGGTGCCAGACAATGCTAATGCCTATTTCACTGACTGTTACTTTGTCCCTAATGGTCAATAGATATTTGAAGGTGGGATTATCAGAAATGTTCAAATATGCAGTCAGATGGTGACTAAAAATGCACTCAACATCAGTAAAGGTCAAGAACTTTAAAAATGTAGTCAACATCAACAAATAATTTTTATTAAGTGGGGGTTTCTTACTATATTATCCACAGAAATGTTCAAAATTAAACAAATCCAAACCTGCTCATTCATCTGGAAGAGGATTTCAGTTAGGCCTCTCTGCCTCTGGGGCTTAATGATGCTTTACCCTATTGTGCTGACTTGGATATCTCTCCCAGGCATGTCCTCATGCTTTTCTTAATCCTTAGAAGATTGCTGCCAATTCCCCATTTCTGCTGCATCCAGGACAACCCGTCTTTCTCAGCTCCAGTTGTAAGGGGTATTTCATGCCACAGTAATGAACATAACCTTTCTGGACTATACTGCAAGAACAACACTATATACTATCACAGTCATTCAGTATTTCAAACCTCATAAATAAGGCCCATGGTCTGTTCCATATGGCCATGGTGGAAGCACAAGGTAGCATTGTGTCTTCATTCTGCATTACTCTGAGGATTTCGTACAGGTGTCATCATGTTTAGAGAGGAAGTCTTTGTCTTTCAGCAGCCAACTCTGTGGACCTTTAAAGGAGACAGGAACTTGTGAAGTTTTTAGTCAGAAGAGATCATGGCAGCTCAGAAGTTAAGGTATTGCGTTTTTTGTAAAACAAGGAGGCAAGACTTACACAATTAAAAGTATGGTCTTGTGGAATGTTGTAGAACATAGTGACTTAGGGGTTCAGGTACATAACTCTTTGAAATTTGCATCACATGGAGATAGAGTGATTAAGACAGCATTTAGTCTGCTTGCCTTCATTGCTCAGACATTTGAGTATAGGAGTTGGGGTGTTATGTTAAGGTTGTACAGGACATTGGTGAAGCCTCTCCTTGAGTACAGTGTCCAGTTTTAATCTCCCTGTTATGGAAAGAGTATTATTAAGCTGGAGAGGGTTCGGAAGAGGTTTACCAGGATGTTGCCAGGAATGGAGGTTATAACCTGAGTTATAAGGAGAAGCTGGATAACCTGGGACTTTTTTCACTGGAGTGTAAGTCGTTGCGAGGTAACCTTATAGAGGGTTATAAAGCAATGAGGAGTATAGGTAAGGTAAATGGCATGTGTCCTTTCCCTTCGGTGGGGAATGTCAAGACTAGGTGACATATTTTTAAGGTCAGTGAGAAAGATTTTAAAAAGACATGAATGGCAATATTTTTACACAGAGAGTGGTTCATATGTGGACTGAACTTTCAGAGGAAGTAGTAGATGTGGGTACAATTACAATGTTTAAAAGACATTTAGATAAGTACATGAATAAGAAATGCTTGGAGGGATATGGGCCAGTGTAGGCAGGTGGGACTAGTTTAGTTTGAGATTGTAGTCGGTCTGGACTCAGATGGACCGAAGGGTCTAATGCAGTGCTGTTTGACTCTATGACTGTATATCTAATACAGACCTACAAAACCTGGGATGGGTGGTCACAAAAACTTGAAAGTGAAAGTCTTTTCTCTTGATGGACATTGTCAAAACAACAAAAGTCCAGTCCATAGTGCCCTGTATTGGAGGAAGATAGCGTGGTGGAAATCCCACTGTGTTGGCTGTTTGACTGTTTTCATCATGGCAGAAAGAAATGGGCATCTCTATCTGATGAACATACATCAGTGACATCCCAGATGCACTTGTGTAGCAACATTTGGGAGATCCCTTGTAATTACCCCCTTTGCTCCTTGAATCGAGCTACTGGCATTAAAAATTCAGGGCAGCTGTGACTTCAATGGCTGTCAAGATGGAATGGTCACCCAGTCCTTTTAAATACAAGTCCTACTCCAGCAGATGACACCATTTCTTAATGATAACCTGGGTCTTTGTTAATCTGCGCCTGCACTATGTTTCATGGAGCAGTAGAAACAGTGAAGGCTGTAAATGTAGGGTCACATCATTCTGCTCCAATTCCTTGGGGAATCTTGAGCTGCTGCTTTTTCCTCTGGAGACTTTGCAGCAGCCACTGGAGGTTGCTATCCCATCTGACAATGTTGAAATTGCTCCCTCTTTCAGCATTGTTTTTGCATTTTTTTATTCATTGATGGGATGAGAGTATTGCAAGCTAGACCAACATTTATTGCCCATCCCCAATTGCACATTTATGGACATTGCCATGGTTCTAGAACTGGTGGCGTTGTATTAGGGACGTAATGGCCTAGTGGTATTATCACTGGACTGTTATTCCAAAGAGAAAGTGAGATCAGAGTCGAAGTGTGTGGTGCTAGAAAAGCACAGCTGGTCAGGCAGCATCTGAAGCAGGAGAGTCAACGTTTCAAGCATAAGCTTCCTGATGAAGAGCCCATGCTTGAAAAATCAACTATCCTGCTTCGGATGCTGCCTGACCGGCTGTGCTTTTCCAGCACCACAGTCTTCGATTCTGTTATTTCAGAGACCCAGGCAATGTTCTGGGGACCCAGGTTCGAATCCTGGCAGATGGTGGAATCTGAATTCAATAAAAATCTGGAATTGGGAGTCTCATGATGACTATGCATAGCTGATTGTCGGGAAAACCCCATCTGGTTCACTAATGTCCTTTAGGGAAGGAAACTGCCACCTTTACCTGGTCTGGCCTACATGTGACTCCAGACCCACAGCAATGTAGTTGACTCCTAATTGCCCTTTCAGTAATCAACTATGGTTTCATGGTCATCACAAGACTCCCAATTCCAGATTTTTATTGAATTCAAATCCCACAATATGCCATGGCAGGATTTGAACCTATGTTCCCAGAACATTGCCTGGGTCTCTGGAATAACAGTCCGGTGATAATACCAATGGCCATCATCTCCCTAAAGCAATGCCACAAGATCTAGAGCTATGGAGAAGTCTGTATCAAATGTGAGAGTGGATAATCTGTGGAGAATGTCAGGAAAAGAATGTTTGACTAACGGAACTCCTGACCGCTAACACTAATCACAATGAAATGCCATATTATGCCCTGTCAATGTCATGCTTCGATAAGGAGCTCTGAGTTATGTAACTTAATCCACCTGTGTGCTACATAACCAAAGTGTTCCAGCAGCATTAGGAGAATGGAATTTTGACTGCAAGCCACAATCTTAATACCTCCCAACTATCAAAAAACATCCTTTAACATTACAAATTATAGCCTTGCACACTTACGTTTCATTTTGAGAATGCAGCAGTTCTGAAACATTGGTTTTACAGTGATACCTATGGAATGTGTTCAAGAAATGCCAAACCCAGGAAACAATTCTAAACTAGCATCAAATTACATTTGCTGACAATGACAAGGAGGCAATTAATACTAACAGTGTAATGGTCATGATTGTGTGATGCCATAATCTGGAATGTTCATTCTTGCACAATGAATAACCTGAAGATGAAGTGCAATTTGTTGACAGATGAATGGCATTACTGAATCAGTAGGTAAATGATTAATGCAGGCAAGAGTGAGGACTGCAGATGCTGGAGATTAGAGTCAAGATTAGAGTGGTGCTGGAAAAGCACAGCAGGTCAGGCAGCATCCAAGGAGCAGGAAAATTGATGTTTCCGGCAGGAGCCCTTCATCAGGAATGATTAATGCAACTTCTCCTAGCACGGGATTTCAAATTTCAATTTCGAGTAATGTTACTCTGCCACCAAAGAAAGAGTAACTTACTCTGCCCACTCCATAAACAGTGGCATCCAATTTGCATTATTATTACACAATTAGATCAAAGATGGTAAATTTTTAACTTTGTGGTCTTGTGAATGATTTGTAGTCTCTGAAATGCAAGATAATTCCCCCATTCTTCATATTCCCTTTCATATTGCTATCCAAATTACCATTCAGTCTCCCCATTTCCATCCTTCCTCTTTATAGATTTGTTATAAAAGTATACCCAATTTACTGCAGAGCCATTGGCTTTGTGAATTGTTATGCCCTTATTAACTATACACCCTCTTGTGGAGAAGCCAGAGAAAGAATAACTTGTGAACCTAACCCCAACACAAAGCTCTATTAGATCCAACCCTCTATCCTGAATTGCACCCACACCCCCAACCCCTCCCCATTTACTCCAATCATTTCCTAGTGATCCAGTCTATTAAGCCCATTCCCAGAGTTGACTTTTCCACCTTTTTCAGGAGAGCATAAACTACCTCTTTACATTCTCAAACTCTAGGATTGATGCGACACATCTGACTTCCTTAATACAACATCTGGACAATGCTGCAGACAGACTAGGTTTATATAATTTTACAATATAATTAATAACAAATACAATTAGTAATTAATAACATAGTCTTCCAAATGATTGTCTTGCAGCACCCTCTTGACATTGATTCTCCAAACAAAAGATACCTCCCCACTGAGATCAACATGAGTTACAATCAATCAACTTGTCGCATCTATGAAAAATTGCTTTCTTTTTTAGTTAAGTCATATTGTGTCTGAAAAGGAAGTTTGTTCAGCAGAAGCCCTATAATCACCTTCCTTAATTAGACAAAGAACATTAGCATTTAAGACAGACTTGAATGTTGTGATGATGTGAAGGAGTAATCACCATATTCTTCTTGAGATTCTCTGTTGGCTTTGGTTTCATGTCAAAATCAGTGAATTCTATCATGTACAAAGCTCTATAGTGTGTTTGTGTTATAGTTATTACATAGGCAAATCAAATTTTAGTATTAAAGTGCAGCAGGTTAGTGAAATACCTTAAACTGCTGAGCTCCTTGAGGTTTTAAGCAGTAAGTTTTCAACCATTGATTTTCCTTTATTTTGATGAATCAATGGAAAGGGAAGAAGGCAGGGAAAAAACATTGGGAATAAATGCACACTACTGCTCTGGTGAAACTTACAGGTGAGTTATCTCAGTTACTAGGTATACATTGTAAGTCCTAACATCCCATTTCACTGCAATTTTCTTATTTACTCTATTTTACAAGGAAGGTATGCAAAGAAAAGGTACACCCAGAAGAATCTGAACAGAGATCTTTTTTATAAAACAGAAACAAATAATTAATATCTTCAAATGATAGAGGCCACAGAGAATGCCTGAAATGTGTAGTTAGTTTTGTGAATGATGACTGAAAGAAAATTGGGAGTTGTCAAACTATGATTTCTTTGATGTGGGCAGTGGTGACGTGCAAGAGATACTATAATTAATTATAGCTTTCCAAGGAAAATTTGACCATTGTTTCCATTGTAGGCAATCCATTGATCCCAACTAGAAGTTCACTGGATGTATGACATCACGATTGGATTTCACTGTGAAAATCTCAACAGATAAGTAGTGGTTATTTTAGTGAACTACTAATGGTCCAAAGACATAGCTTCAAATACTAACCAGAAGAAGTTAAATGCAATTAATTTAAAAATCTTGAAGAAAATGGACTCATCAATAATGATCATTAAACTATTGGATTGTCACTAATGTCCTTTAGGAAAGGTAATAAGCCATACTAGTCTGATCTGACCTGCATGTGACTTCATATCCACGGCAATGTGGTTGATGGTTAACTGCCCCAGTAAGCCATTTAGTTGTACTGAATTATAGAAAGATTGAAGAAGAATAAAACTAGACAGACCAGTCAGCATTAAAGTACCAGAAGCATACAAGACATACTGTCCAGTCAATTCTATAAAGTTGACTCGATCAACATCTGGCAACTTGCACCAAAATTAGGTGTATTGTTCCTCAACTAATCATATTGATAGTTTACACTTGAAAGCCAATGTTGCAGACTCCTCTAGCACATTCTGGATTTGTCCCATCCAGGATAGATACATGAGAAGTGAGGGTATACAATCACAATGGTATACAATCAGGTGTAAGTAACACTGGGAACCCTCAATCCTTACTGTGAAGCCCATGAGGTCTCCTGGCATCAGATCAAACACAGACAAGGAAAGCCCCTGCTGGTTACCACTTTCCCTCAGCTGATGAATCAGTGGTCCTCCACATTGAATAAAATGAAAGGATAATTGGAAGTAGAAACAGCAGAGACTATACTCTGGTTTAGGGACTTAATGTCCATCACAAAGATTGACTCAGTTGCACTACTACTGACAAAGGTAACAGAGTCCTGAAAGACATATGTATTAGTCTGGAACTTTTCAAGGTATTGACAGAATTAAAACAAGGGACAAAAACGACTTGACTTGACCTCATTGTTGCAGATGTATCCATCCACGAATATATTGATAGGAAAAACATTGTGCAATCCTTGAGGAGATGATGTATTATCTTCACACTGAGGAACCCTTCATCATGTTGTATGGCATTACCACCATGCTAAATGGGATAAGCTTAGTCTAGATATAGCAACTTAAAACTATGAGGTGCACAGGTCATGAACAGCAGAATTTTATTCAACCACAATTTATAACCTCCAGATCCTTCAGCCTACCATGACTATTATATCAACAAATCAGTTCTTATGTTACAAATAGGAGCACTTCCAATAAAGTGCTTTAAATAATCCAAGGTAAGATGGTGTATGAGAGTTTTATACCCTCAGGTCACAGGCTATGATAGTGATTTCATCACTAGTGATTTGATTTATTGTAGTCACATGCATCTACATACAGTGAAAGCTTTGTTTTGCAAGCAGTACAGGCAGGTCATACCAAACAGGGACATACAGATCATAGGGTACTTAGATAGTGTGAGGTATACAGGTTACAACTGCACAGAAGGTGCGAAAGCAAAATTAACATTAGCAAGATCAATATTATTTCAAGTTAGAGAGTCCATTCAGCAGTCTAATAATGGCAGGGAAGAAGCTGGTCTTGCACCTGGTAGTGTGCATGTTCATCCTGAGTAAGTAAGGGTATACTGAAAATCTGTGAGTCTTAAAGGTATACTGACATACTGATCATGAGATATCATGTTCACAAAGATAAATCTTATCCCAAACAGAAATAAAAAGTTGTACATAGGCAAGTGCTACCAATTTGATAATTAAATAAACAGATTTTAAATTTTTTTTTTAATTTCAAATGTCACCGTAAGATCTGACAACTCATTCTGAACTGGTGATTATATAACCATCCAGACAGGTATGCTTTGGTTTCTATAATGCTTGATTGACATCTTCTTTGTCTTGCTGCTGGTTGCTGTCACTCAGCATCACTACATAATCGTCATCATTGAAATGCTGCTCCTCATTCCATTTGGGTGTAACTGGTATTGTGTACATTTGTCTAAGCTAGCTTCCTTTCCTTCATAATGTAGAATAATTATCAGCAATAGTTTCATATAAATCATTTGCCAGTTGTAAATCTTAGAACATTTGCTGATATCCAATTATTTGTATCTAGATATCTACTTTGCATTCTCTGCCCAATGCACAATTGTTATAGTTCTCAACCAGCTCACTCATTGAGTATCTTAAACATTCTCCTATGTCTTTGAAGAAACATGTCCTGTGTCTCAGAATGATAAGATAACTGGTTGCTGGCAAAGTCATTCACTCATGCTTTTGAGCATATGTTATGCTGGATATAGTAATCTTTTCTTCATTAGTTTTGCACAAAAATTCTGCAGTGAAATGTGAAAATCTTGCTCAGTTGCGCGACACTTAATGATCATTGGTTTGATAGTGCACACCATATGTTCTGTTAGATAGCTTGAACTTGCATAATGAGATGATGATCTGATTTGTGTCTCTTTCTATTTAGTACATATATTTCAAATGACTTGCAGAAACTATCAATTCCAGGAAACTAAATAAACAGAAAATAGCAGTCAACATGTCGGCAACAGTCATGCTTGATGTATTTAGATATCATCAAACAATGGGAACTTTTGAGAAGTCAGTCTTTACAAGGGTGTGACCTTCCCTATGAACTGTGAATAGTTCTGATGCAACTTTCATCCACAGAGTAGATGGAAAATCATATGGATGTACAGTGTCCCCTTAATGCTGAGATGGATATGTTTGGCATACCTCATATGCATTCACAAGTCATTGAATATCCTGATTCAGTCCCAAAATGTAAACAAATTCACATGCTCACTGGCTTGTGCATTTGACACCCATGTTTAACATGGACATCATATTTGGATGTAATAGTTTTAGTATTTGGTTTGATATGCCATTGAAAATGATTTGATATGACATGCTAACTTTGTCTTTGTATGGCCAACACGAAAGAACGTTGATGGGCACTTCTTTAATATGTCAAGCCGTTCCTGGGTTATGTTGTTTTGCAATTCTAGTACAGTAGTTGCTCATCTTCAGCAGGTGCAAATTGAATGATTCTTATAACTAACTTGGGAAAGTATACTGGTATTCAGACCCCCCTACTCCTGGAGTCATTGCAAAGTCAAAGATTTAATCAAATTACTTAACATGCCCAATTCACCTTCCCAGAGGAACACTGGTTGACATTCCTAACCAGCAATGCCCACTTCCTATGAGTGAATAAAAAAAATGCTTCTATAGTTAGCAAGAAACTACTTTTTTTATTGCAAATAGTTTTAAGCAGACAAATATAATATGAATGATCAATGTACAACTCCACATTCTTAAACCCTCACAAGCAGACGGGCATAAACAAACAAAACAAAGATGTTATGGATGAAGAAAAATATATTTGGGGAACATAGTTCAATAGCAGTAGAACACAGGGTTCAATGAGGTGTCCATTTGCTTCTTCTGAGTCCTTTGATAATTGTGCTACATTGTGAAGGAAAAGAAGCTTAGACAATGTACACCATAGCAGTTACACTCAAACAGAATGAGCAGCATTTCAATGATGACGATTATGTAGTGATGCTGAGTGACAGCAACCAGCAGCAAGACAACCAAATTGTCAATCGAGTGCAATGGAAAACAAAGCATACCTGTCTGGATGGATACATAATCACCAGTTCAGGATGAGTTGTCAGACCTCCAAAACATTACACTGAAATTTGAAATGTTTGTCTTGTAAACTCGGTTTTTAAATCTGTTTATTTAATTATCAAATAGTAACATTTGCCTATGTACAACTTTTTTATTTCTGTTTGGAATAAGACTCTCCAAGTCTTTTCAGTTCTTTACTGCAAATACAGGACAGCTAGCACTCTAATTGTTCAGTCTTCAAAATCCACAATCCAAAACAGAAAATAGAAATGATGTAGTCTATGGTTACAGATGAACATTGATGGAGTAGAAGCCTTTTTTTGTTGATGAACTCTGCAGCAATTGGAATTCTGCAGGTTGGTGATGTGTACCCTATACAGCAACGTTGGAGAATCCCATCACCTAGGCCGCTTGATTCTCCTTATTATGGGAAAAAATTATAAACTAGTGAAATCAGGAGAAAATGGCACCTATGCCTTATCAGACAATTTGTGAATTGAGAATTGGGAGATGCTTCATGGGTTCCATGTTGCCCCTTGAATGAGCTGTTGGTATAAATATTCTGTGCAGCTGTGATCCTCATATGCACAAAATGAGATAGGCAACTATTTCTTCTAATAACACAATTCCTTGATGGTGGTCTGGAACATCCTTACTCTGCAGCTGCATTGTGTTTCTAATAATTGTAGTTACTGGCAGTGAGGCATTCTGCTCATTCTATTTCACTGCTTTGGTGGACCTTCAGCTGCTGCTTGTCTGATGTGAGGTTGTGCAGCAGCTGCTGAAGTTTCCTGTTTTTTCTGGTCTTGATGATGATCTTCCAATTTCTGTCTTCTTCAAGGATGATTTCTCATGATGATCAATTCCACAAGGTATCCTCCAAGCACTGGCTCCATCTCAGGTAAGTGAGCAGATAATCTGTGGGTAAGTCAGAAATATAAAAGCATTTCAGGAATGATATTCATGATTCCTCAGTTCAATCACAATTCAAAGTCATTATGACATAAATTGTGGCGTGGAGACCTTATGCAGATAAAAGTACTAGAGTTAAATGTAAGCACATATCCACTGTAGATAGTACCCCCTTGCAAAGAAAAATGCCACCCTTAAATATTACTGTTAAGTATCACATGTATCAGATACTTTCAGATGTGTGGAATGTTGCAGCTCTGAAGCATTGTGCTCCAGTGTCAAGTATGAAAAGTGATGCACAAATGGCCAAGCAAGGTGAGACATTTTTTAACATGTGCCTGCATTGCTTTATCTGATATGACAGGGGATTAACTGATAAAATGTATGTTGTGGTAAAGATCGGGAGAGACAATAACTTCTAAGAGAAAGTGAGGACTGCAGATGCTGGAGATCAGAGCTGAAAATGTGTTGCTGGAAAAGCGCAGCAGGTCAGGCAGCATCCAAGGAGCAGGAGAATCAATGTTTCGGGCATGAGTCCTTCTTCATGAGCACTTCTTCCTGAAGAAGGGCTCATGCCCAAAACATCGATTCTCCTGCTCCTTGGATGCTGCCTGACCTGCTGCACTTTTCCAGCAACACATTTTCAGCAGAGACAATAACTTGTAATGTTTTAGGATGCAAAGGAATGAGCTTTCAACTGATTCCAATTTGAATGGCTTGTGGGTGGCATTACAGATTCAGTGGATGCATTATTAATACAATTGCCTCTCACATACAAATCATTACACACTGCCCCTGAATTGAAAAACAGTAATTTACTCCACTGTCCATGTGTTGACAGCCATCTTGTCCACTTCTCACATTTGGATTTGGTGCAAAAATGACAAAGCTTTAGTTTGCTTCCTAGTAAGTGAGTTACAAGCCCCACTTCAGACTAACAATGCTGCCCCAATCATTCATGTCTCTTTTGTATTATAGTCCATACATCCCCAATAGATTTCAGCCTTCCCTGTTTCCATTCATCATTTATTGATGTTCCCTGTTTACCTGTGAGCTCATGGATTTGCAAATTTCCATGCCTTTGCTGCCATTCAATCATACTCAAGAGGTTTGACACCAAGTCAAAGCAAACTGTTTGATTGGCATCATATCCACAAACATCTACTCCCTCTACCATCGATGTTCAATGGCAACATTGTGCACCATCCAGAAAATGCACAGCAGAAATTCACCAAGACTCCTTTGAAAGCAACTTCCAAACCCATGACCACTTTTTTCTCAAAGAATACGAGCAGCAAATAGATAAGAACACCACCATTTGCAAGTTTTCCACCAAGCCACTTACCATCATGACCAGGGTTCCTCATCTAGCCAACAACACCCATAACATAGGAATTGTTATTTTAACATTCAATTTTCTTGTATTGTGGCTAGTCATTGTAAACTTTCCAGCCACACACCCTCCCCTCCTCGCTAACCCGCATTTGCAGCATCCTGTCCCCTCTAACAGTTTTGTAAGTTTCTATCAATAATTTTGCCTTTCAACATAATGGGATATGATTTACACAGACCACAAATAACAGTTCAGGCAGGGATAAACCATCCTTGGCTAATCAAGGAAGTTAAGTAGAGCAAAAAGTTGAAAGAAAAAGCATATAAAGGAAGCTAAAGTCTGTGATAGCCCCAAAGACTGGGATAAATTCAGAATCTAGCATAGGAGAACTAAAAAGATAATAAAGACAGAGAAAATAAATTTAGAAGGAAAATTAACAAGGAATATAAAAACTAACAGTAAGAGTTTATTTAAATATATATAAAGGAACAGAAAGGCCAAAGTGAACATAAACCCCTTAGAAAACGAAAGTGGGGAGATAGCATTGGGAAACAAGGAAACAGCTGAGGAATTAAACAGATATTTTGCTTCAGTTGTTATGGTAGAAGATACTTTAAACATCATGTTAATATTAAAGAATATAGGGGAGGAATAACCAACACTACAGAATTACTATTTAGACAAATTAATTGGAACTGAAGGCAGATAAGGGTCCTGGCCTTGATGGCTTGCATCCAAGTATCCTAAACAAAATAGCTGCACTTATAGTCGATGTATTAGTTGCAATATTCCTTTGATTCTGGAGAAGGGCCAGAGGATTGGAAAACTGCCAATGTGACACCCCTATTCAAAAAGAAAGAGAAGCAAAAGTGAGTAACCATATGTCAATAGCCTAACATTGATTGTGGAAAAATGTTGGCATCAACTACTAAGGAAGAAATAGCAGCACATTTGGAAAACCATAAACAAATCAAGCAGAGTCAGCATGGCTCATGAAACAGAAATTATGTCTGACTAATTTATTAGACTTTTTTGAGAAGTTTCAACCAGAGTGGATAGAGGAAAACCAGTAGATGTGCTATATTTGGATTTCCAAAAGACATTAAATAAACTAGCGAGTTTTGAGAAGATTTGTAGCTCAGGTTGAGGAGGAACATTCTCACATTTACCCTGTCAAGCCCGTTAAGATTCTTATATGTTTCAATTATTTCACCTTTTATTCTTCTAAACTCCAGTGAGTAGATTCTCAACCTGTTTAACATTTGCTCATAAGGCAATCTTTTCATATCAGGGACCATAATGATGAACTGTCTCTAAACTGCCTCCAATGAAATAATATTTTTCCTTAGAAAGGGGGACCAAAAGTGCTCACAGAACTCCAGATGTGGTCTTACCAACACCTTGTACTCCTACTCCTATGTTTCAATCCCCCTGAAATAGACGCCAACATTCCATAAGCCAACTGATTACCTGCTACAGCTGTGTGCTAGTTTTCTCAGTTTTAGACATAAGTCTCCCCAAGTCCCTTCATGTTCCAGCATTTTGCAATTTAAATGATGCACTGTTCTTTTGTTTTCCCTTACAAAATGAAGAATTTTATATTTTCTCACATTATTCCTCATTTGTCAACGTTTTGCCCACTTACTTGATCTATCGATATCTTCTATAAACTGTTTGTTTCCCCTTCACAACTTACCTTTCCACTTATTTTTGTGTCATCTGAAAATTTGGCTACAATACATTTGTTTCCTTCCTCCAAGTCATTAAAATGTATTCTAATTAGTTAAGGTCCTAGGACTGATCCCTGTGGAACCTGACTGGTTACAAATTGCCAACATGAAAAAGAACTCATTCTCCACATTACTGTTGCCTGCCATTAGCCAATGCTCCACCCATGCTAATATACTTTCTCCAATTCTATGGATTCTTATTTTGTGACTTCAACTTTGATGAGGTAGCTTGTTGAATGGATGTAGGTTTGCTTGCTGAGCTGGAAAGTTCATTTTCAGATGTTTTGTCACCATACTAGGCAACATCTTCAGTGAGCCTCCGAATGAAACACTGGTGGCATAGCCCACTTTCTCGTTATATGTTTGAGTTTCGTAGGATTGGTTATGTAATTTCCTGTGGTGATGTCATTTCCTGTTCTTTTTCTCAGGGGATGATAAATAGGATCCAAGTCAATGTGTTTGTTGATAGAGTTTCAGTTGGAATGCCATGCTTCTAGGAATTCTTGTGCGTGTTTCTGTTTGACTTGTCCTAGGATGAATGTGTTGTCCTTCCTTATCCGTATGTAAGGATACTAGTGAGAGTAGGTCATGTCATTTTGTGGCTAGTTCATGTTCATGTATCCTGGTGGCTAGTTTTCTGACTGTTTGTTCAATGTAGTGTTTGTTACAGTTCTTGCAAGTTATTTTGTGAAAGACGTTAGTTTTGCTTGTTGACAGTATAGGATCTTCCAAGTTCATTAGCTGTTGTTTTAGTGTGTTGTTGGGCTTGCAGGCGACAATGATGCCAAGGGGTCTGAGTAGTCTGGCAGTCATTTCTGAGATGTCTTTGGTGTAGGGGAGAGTGGCTAGGGTTTCTAGACGTGTTTTGTCTGCTTGCTTGGGTTTGTTGCTCAGAAATCAGTGGAATTGGGTTCATTGGGTACCCGTTCTTTTTGAATGCACTATGTAGGTGATTTTCCTTTGCTCTGTGTAGTTCCTCTGTGCTGCAGTATGTGGTGGCTCATTAAAAAAATGTTCTAATGCAGCTTTGTTTGTGGATGTTGGGATGACTGCATCTGGAGCTCAATGTTTGGTCCATAGACGAGGAGTCTTTGGAACTCCTTGCCATAGCTGTGGGCACAGAGTTAAGGCTGAGATAGATATATTCTTAATCAGTAGGGGTATCAAGCATCATGGGGAAAAGGCAGGAAAATGGACATGAGGAATATCAGATCAGCCATGATCCTATTCAATGGCAGTGCAGGCTTGAGGTACCAAACAGCGTACTCCTGTTCCTATTTCCTATGGCTTTATCATCTTTCCCTCAGTAACCCAGACTTGAGCATCCCATTTTCTGTAGGACTACATGGACTACTCACTGATTAGCTTCTTTGACCATTAATACCAAATCCCAGGACTGAACATGGCCAACTTTCCGAACTGACTTGGATGGACACTGCCACCCCCCCCCCCCCCCACCCCCCCTCGTCCCCGTCCCCATATGTATGATGATATGGTAAGGCTGGTGGCTTGGCAATGCCCTGTTGTATTGAGGAAGAATGCAAGTTGTCCCTGGGCGCAAAGTAATCACTCTGACTTTCATTGACAAATTGATACTATCTAATTTGCCAGGAAGAAAGACTGAATGAAGAGCTGCGTAGAAACGAAGTGAAATTAGCTAATAAGATGCAATGCATGGGAAAAGGGTGAGCAGTGGCTCATTAGCGAGATGCAGAACTTACTGCTAAACCTTTAACTGGAAAATTGGAAATTCTTTCCTGGATGTTGAAATTTAGATCTTTCTAATCTTGTCATATTTGACCAGCTGAATCACAATTGTTATTGCATAGGAGGAGGCCATTTGGTTCATCATGCCTGCACCAGCCCTTGAAACAAGCATCATTACCCAGTGTCAGTGTCCTAGCTTTTCTCCATATTCCTTACACACTATTTCTATCCAAATAATCATTGATTATTACAGACCTCCTAATCGTCAGCAGGAAATTCAGAAGCAAATTTGTAAGGAGATTTCGGTTATCAATAAGAACAATAGGATGGTTATGGTAGGGGATTTTAACTTTCCAAACATAGACTGGGATTGCCATTGTGCTAAGGATTTAGATGGAGAGGAATTTGTTAAGTGTGTACAAGAAAGTTTTCTGACTCAGTCTGTGGATGTACCTATGAGAGAAGGTGCAAAACCTGACCTACTCTTGGGAAATACGGCAGGGCAGGTGACTGAGGTGTTAGTAGAGGAGCACTTTGGGGCCAGTAGCCACAACTCTATTCAATTAAAATACTGGAGGGAAAGGATAGACCAGATCTAAAAGTTGAAGTTCTAAATTGGAGGAAGGCTAGTTTTGACGGTATTAGGCAAGAACTTCCAAAACCTCATTGGGGGGAGATGTTCGCAGATAAAGGGACGGATGGAAAATGGGAAGCTTTAAGAACCGATGCTACGAGCTAGTGAGGGCAGGAATAGGAGAATAGAGCAGATGATTGCATGGCTGAGGAGCTAGTGTATGGGGGAAGGATTCACATTTTTGAATCAGTGGAATCTCTTTTGGGGTAGAAGTGACCTGTACAAGAAGGACGGATTGCACCTAAATTGGAAGGGGACGAATATACTGGTAGGGAGATTTGCTAGAGCTGCTCGGGAGGATTTAAACGAGGAAGGTGGGGGGTGGGACCCAGGGAGATAGTGAGGAAAGAGATCGATCTGAGACTGGTAAAGTTGAGAACAGAAGCAAGACAGGAAGGATAGAAAGGGAGGCAAGAGAGGAGGGGGAGTGGCATTTTTGATAAGGGATAGCATTACAGCTGTGCTGAGGGAGGATATTCCCGGAAATACATCCAAGGAGGTTATTTGGGTGGAACTGAGAAATATGAAAGGGATGAAAACCTTATTGGGATTGTATTATACACCCCCTAATAGTCAGAGGGAAATTGAGATACAAACTTGTAAGGAGATCTCAGCTATCTGTAAGAAAAATTGGGTGGTTATGGTAGGAGATTTTAACTGTCTAAACATAGACTGGGACTGCCATAGTGTTAAGGGTTTAGATGGAGAGGAATTTGTTAAGTGTGTACAAGACAATTTTCTGATTCAGTATGTGGATGTACCTACTAGAGCAGGTGCAAAACCTAACTTACTCTTGGGAAATAATGCAGGGCAGGTGACTGAGGTGTCAGTGGGGAGCGCTTTGGGGCCAGCGACCACAATTCTATTAGGTATTAGGCAAGAACTTTCAAAAGCTGATTGGGGGCAGATGTTCTCAGGTAAAGGGACGGCTGGAAAATGGGAAGCCTTCAGAAATGAGATAACAAGAATCCAGAGAAAGTATATTCCCGTGGGGTGAAAGGAAAGACTGTTAGGTATAGGGAATACTGAATGACTAAAGAAATTGAGGATTTGGTTAAGAAAAAGAGGGAAGCATATGAAAGGTATAGACAGGATAGATCGAATCCTTATAAAGGACAAAAGGGTAAATAGGGAGAGAATAGGGCACATCAAAGATCAGCAAGGTGGGTTGTTTTTCAGACTGGAGGCCTGTGACCAGTGGAGTGCCACAAGGATCGGTGCTGGGTCCTCTACTTTTTGTCATTTACATAAATGATTTGGATGTGAGCATAAGAGGTACAGTTAGTAAGTTTGCAGATGACACCAAAATTGGAGGTGTAGTGGACAATGAAGAAGGTTACCTCAGATTACAACAGGATCTTAACCGGATGGGCCAATGGGCTGAGAAGTGGCAGATGGAGTTTAATTCAGATAAATGTGAGGTGCTGCATTTTGGGAAAGCAAATCTTAGCAGGACTTATACACTTAATGGTAAGATCCCAGGGAGTGTTGCTGATCAAAGAGACCTTGGAGTGCAGGGTCATAGCTCCTTGAAAGTGGAGTCGCAGGTAGATAGGATAGTGAAGAAGGCGTTTGGTATGCTTTCCTTTATTGGTCAGAGTATTGAGTACAGGAGTTGGAAAGTCATGTTGCAGCTGTACAGGACACTGGTTAGGCCACTGTTGCAATATTGCATGCAATTCTGGTCTCCATCCTATCAGAAAGACGTTGTGAAACTTGAAAGGGTTCAGAAAAGATTTATAAGGATGTTGCCAGGGTTGGAGGATTTGAGCTATGGGGAGAGGCTGAAAAGGCTGGGGCTGTTTTCTCTGAAGCCTTGGAGGCAGAGGGGTGACCTTATAGACGTTTACAAAATTATGAGGGGCATAGATAGGGTAAATAGGCAAAGTCTTTTCCCTGGGGTCGGGGAGTCCAGAACTAGAGGGCATAAGTTTAGGGTGAGAGGGGAAAGATATAAGAGAGACCTACTGGGCAACGTTTTCACACAGAGGGTGGTACGTGTGTGGAATGAGCTGCCAGAGGAAGTGGTGGAGGCTGGTACAATTGCAATATTTAAGAGGTATTTGGATGGATATATGAATAGGAAGGGTTTGGAGGGATATGGGCCATGTGTTGGTAGGTGGGACTAGATTGAGTTGGGATATCTGGTCGGCGTGGACAGGTTGGAAAGGGTTTGTTTCCATGCTGTACATCTCTATGATTCTATGACTCTAAATGAGATAACAAGAGTTGAGAGACAGTATATTCCTGTTAGGGTGAAAGGAAAGGCTGGTAGGTGTAGGGAATGCTGGATGACTAAAGAAATTGAGTGATTGGTTAAGAAAAAGGAGGAAGCATATGTTCGGTATAGACAAGATGGATCGAATGAATCCTTAGAAGAGAATAAAGGCAACAGGAGTATGCTTAAGGGGGAAATCAGGAGGGAAAAAAGGGGACATGAGACAGCTTTGACAAATAGGGTTAAGGAGAAACCAAAGGGTTTTTACAAATATATTAAGGACAAAATGCTAACTAGGGAGTGAATAGCACCCCCTCAATGAACAGCAAGGCAGCCTTTGTGTGGAGCCGCAGGAGATGTGGCAGATCTAAATGAGTATTTTGCATCAGAGCTTGCTGTGGAGGGCATGGAAGATATAGAATGTCGGGAAACAAATGGTAACATTTTGAAAAATGTCCATACTACAGAGGAGAAAGTGCTATATGCCTTGAAACACATAAAGGTGGAAAAATCCCCATCACCTGATCAGGTATACCCTAGAACTCTGTGGGAAGCAAGGGAAGTGATTGCTGGGCCCCTTGCTGAGATATTTGTATCATCGATAGTCACAGGTGAGGTGCCGGAAGACTGGAGGTTGTCTAACGTGGTACCACTATTTTAAAAAGGTGGTAAGGACAAGTCAGGGAACTATAGACCGGTAAGCCTGACATCGGTAGTTGTTGGAGGGAATCCTGAAGAACAGGAGCTACATGTATTTGGAAAGGCAAGGACTGGTTAGGGATCGTCAACGTGGCTTTGTTCGTGGGAAATCATGTCTCACGAACTTGATTGAGTTTTTTGAAAAAGTAACAAAGAGGAGTGATGAGGGCACAGCAGTAGTCGTGATCTATATGGACTTCAGAAAGGCGGTCAACAAGGCTCCCCATGGGACACTGGTTAGCAAGGTTAGATCTCATGGAATACAAAGAGAACTAACCATTTGGATACAGAACTGGTTCAAAAGTTGAAGACAGAGGGTGGTGATGGAGGGTTGTTTTTCAGACCGGAAGCCTGTGACCAATGAAGTACCACAAGAATTGGTGCTGGGTTCACTTCTTTTCATCATTTATATAAATGATTTGGATATGAGCATAAGAGGTATAGTTAGTAAGTTTACAGATGACACCAAAATTGGAGATGTAGTGGACAGCGAAGAAAGTTACCTGGGATCTTGATCAGATGGGCCAATGGGCTGAGGTGTGGCAGGTGGAGTTTAATTTAGATAAATGCAAGGTGTTGCAGTTTTGGAAAGCAAATCTTAGCAGATATTATACACTTAATGGTAAGGTCCTTGGGAGTGTTGCCTAACAAAGAGTGCAGGTGTATTGAGTTGGAAGAGATAGGAGAGGTCTTGAATGAGTAGTTTTCTTCAGTATTTATAAATGAGAGGGACCGTATTGTTGAAGAGGAGAGTATGAAATGGACTGATAAGCTAGAGGAGATACTTG
>NC_057728.1:30231706-30239748 GCF_004010195.1 Chiloscyllium plagiosum | reverse complement strand
GGTGGAGGCATGGAATGAGCTGCCTGTGGGAGTGGCAGAGTCAGAATCATTGGTGACCTTTAAGCGGCAATTGGATAGGTACATGGATAGGTGTTTAAGCTAGGACAAATGTTCGGCACAACATCGTGGGCCGAAGGGCCTGTTCTGTGCTGTATTGTTCTATGTTCTATGTTCAGGTTCATAGCTCTTTGAAAGGAGAGTCGCAGTAGTTAGGATAGTGAATAAGGCATTTGGTATGCCTTCTTTTATTGGTCAGGGTATTGAGTATAGGAGTTGGGAGGTCATGTTGCAGCCGTACAGGACATTGGTTAGGTTACTTGTGGACTATTGCACGCAATTCTGGTCTCCTTCCTATTGGAAGGATATTGTGAACCTTGAAATGGTTCAGAAAAGACTTACAAGGATGTTGCCAGGATTGGGGGGATTTGAGCTACTGGGAGAGGTTGAATAGGCTGGGGCTGTTTTCCCTGGACCATCAGAGGCTGAGGAGCATAGATAGGATAAATAGACAAAGTCTTTCCCTGGGTGGGGGAGTCCAGAACTAGAGAGCATAGGTTTAGGGTGAGAGGGAAAGATATAAAAGAGACCTAAGCGGTAACTTTTTCATGCAGAGGATGGTGCATTGATGGAATGAGCTGCCAGAGGAAGTGGTGGAGGTTGGTAAAATTGCAACATTTAAGAGGCATCTGGATGGTATATGAGTGGGAAGGGTTTGGAAGGATATGGGCTGGGTGCTAGCAAGTGGGACGAGATTGGGTTTGAATATCTGGTTGGCATGGATGAGTTGACCAAAGGGTCTGTTTCTGTGCTATACATCTCTATGATTCTATGACTGTCTTACCATTGCTCTTGCTGCTTAAAGGCCTCGGAAAGTTCTCCTTTTGGTGGCTGTCCATAAATATGCACTTTATAATGGAGCTTATTGGATAGAAATCTTGCTTGAGAAAGTCCAAAAGCCATTTTTTTTTATTCACTCATGGGATATGGGCATATGACCAGCACTTCTCGTCCATCTCTAATTGTCCTTGAAAAGATGGTGGCAATCTGCTTTCTTGAACTGTTGAAATCCACGTTATGTAGATTGACCCACAATTATTTTAAACAGTGATTTCCAGGATTTTGACTGAGCAGCACTGAAGTAATAATATTATATGACCAAGTCAGGTGGTGGTTTTCCCATGCCATGGATTTGGAAGATGATATCAAATGCAAGCTGAATCCACCAAGTACACTTTCTGGTTTCCTTGTCAAGTTCTCCCTGATGTCTAGCTTGTTTGGCAACTTTGTTAAGACGGGAGTCTGAATATTAATAAGTCAAGGTGTGGCATTAACAAGGTGTTTAATAAGCAATAATGACAATCAACTGATATTTCGCCTCTGCTAAGCGAAAATCTCATCATGTCACTTGTGAAAAGCATAAAAGCTGGAGAAATGATCTGGACTTAGTGCACAGTTTTGTCACAGTTGTCACCTGATTATGCCACAAATAACCCTATAGCCCATGTCGTACAGACACCTATAAGAATCTACCCAAATTTCATTTCATTTCATTTGCTGTTTGAGTATTAGGCAGTCCTACTTTCCAGTTTCATTCTTAAGGCTTCTTCCACTACAAAAGCCAGCGACAAAAAAACACCCATGATAATATCTACAGTTACTTGGGCTATAAATGGAGGCCCAGAAACACACAGAGCAGCAGGTTCCACATGTGCTACCGGAAGGTAGATGATAAATGGTCATGGCATTGTTTTATAAGACTTCTATGAAATATTTGACTATTTTATCCAAGAGAAATTCCAGATGCTTTTAACTTAAATTCAGTGCATCAAGAGTTAATTCCACCCAGTCCACAAATTACTTGAGAATGTGAATTTGACCTAGTAGCCAGAACTACATAAAATGACTGGCAGGATTGCATTTTTTGTTGATTATATCGGTTTAAAACAAACGGATTTCTTAATGCATTCATAAACATATTACTGAAATGGTCCACTTATTTGATCCCAGCATAAGGTGGCTACCAGAGGACCCACATTCAGGAGAGTAATACATAGTTTAACTGAGAGCTCAACTTGCCATTTCTCAACACAGAAAGCTATGAAAGGCCAAAGGTTAAATTTTTGGCTTTTTCTCAAGCAGAATCTGGAGAAGCATGGAGTGAAACATAGTCACAGAAGAAATCTCTTATATAGGTTGGGGCTGACTAAATTCAGGAATTTACTAATCTGTAAATGAATCTAGCCTATTAACAGACATAGAGTCTTTTTTTAAATTACTTTGTAATCCGCGAGATTAAATTTCACAAAAATGTTTATTAATTATTATATATAAAATAAATCCATGTTTGTTAGTATACATTTCGGAAGACATAAGAATTGCAACCAGTATACAAAATATGTATTTTATGAATATCTTATCATGTTATTGTCAGGCTGTGTCAGGCAGTAAAAGGAAACTGCTGATTATATAGGCATGGAATTGACTTACAAGAATTATTGGTAACACTGCACACAAGAAAGTAACTAGTAAAGACCTGAGATGTGTAATTGCCATTGAGAAAGTTTTTGGGAAGGATTAACTTGGAGAAATTTGTATAAACAAGTTTCTACATAACTAGGACAATCCAATACTTAAAGTATTACAGAAAAAAAAACTAAGCAATACAAATGCAGCTTAGACTTAGACTCCTGTGAGTTGTTTCATTTTCCTACAATCTCTTAGCCCTCTAACACATATTTTCAAATTAATATTAAAGCTCCAAATTCAACAGTTTCTACCTATTCCACTCTGCCTTTGTTTTTCTTCCTGTTTCCCATTTTCTGAAGATTCTCAATAACATACAATTCCAAACACACTCCTACAATGTTCCATTTATTTCTGAGAATCATCTGGACCTTGGATTCCAAATTCCCACAGATTACATTAGAAACTCAGCATGTGGATAAATGTTTTGACTATTGCTAGACGCCCTCTTTCAAGTTAACTAACTAAATGAAATGTATACTAACTTTGCACTAATGCACAGGCTAGTTTGTGGCTTGTACACAGTAGTGATGAAATAAAATAGGTATAATTAGTAGCTTTTGTAATTTATGAGGCATAAACAATCAAACAAAATATTGGAAGATTAATTTCTTCCAAGAAAATGTATCTTTTAGATGTTGCTATTAACCATAGTGAAAGAAATTAGATGTTGTCTTTTTCATTTAAAGCATAATCAAAATTCATCATTACTGAACTATAATATTCATTAGCATGATTTAATCCATTTCCCTGACATGTGCAATTCTGTATTCAACCTGTCAGAATATTTAAAGAGGAGCAAACATTTGTGCTCTGTTATGTTATGTTATGTTGCTCATTAGAAAAACTGAATTCAATATTTCAACGGTATATTTATTGGGACGGATTTGCTGCCAAAGAAGTGCAGCCATCATGCTCTGTATGTAAATCATCCATAAATTTGTGATGAGAAAGAACTATGCTGTGGGTTGCAAACTGCCATAACTTTATTTGTGTTGCTCAATCATCAGTCTCATGATAATGATAGTTCACAGTCAGCCTCACATTAGTATTCAAGAAATTGTTGTATTGGCAAATCAATTAACAAACTCACCACACAGAATTATGCCTGCTACTTCTATTATTCAAAGGACTCTTCCTATTAAGTAAATGTTTCTAATTGTCCTTTCAATATCTTCAGTCCCAAAAAGAAATCCTTGAAACTATGGAGTCCCACTTCCTTGATTATTAAATTGTCCTTCAAGATTTAAAAACAATAGAGTTTTATGTTTTCCTATCTTTCTTAATCCAATCTTGCTTTCTTTCTTTTTATTTTATCTTTACGTATCTGACTGGATGCTAATTCACTGTATTTCATTCTTCCTCTGTTACAATTGCAATCTTTAAATCTCATTGGCTAAGGAGATAAGATTGATGGTCTTGTCATTTACCAAGGTTAAAGATGCCACTTTGCCCACACTATACTTGTCTGCATACAACCATAATTTAAAAAATTGTTTTTGCAAATTTAAGTTTAATGGAAAAATCTGAAAGACAATGCAGACTGAGGTGCCCAGTCCAATAAATTCTGCACTATTATGTATCTGTTAGATAATGGGGATGGCATGGATTTTCTCAATTTGTTCATGTAAGAGCAATTACACTTAAAAAATTGATAGCCTCCAAAATACTTGAGCATTGAAAAGCAATTCATGAAAGAAAGGTTTTTTTTAAAATTTAGTGCATTCTATGTAAATTTTTACAACCACTTCAATATCATTTACGATTAAAACTTTACTATGAGATTTATGTCCACAAAATTTGCTTTTAGTCAGTTTTATTGATATACATACCACTGCATTAGTTGTACACTTGCAGAACACGTGATTACAATTAATCATCAATTTTATATAATAATACAGTGGCATTAATACAATGACAATACTCAGTTGAGAGGAGAATTTATCACTCTGAAATTTCACCTCAAACGTTATGTACAGTGTGATTGCCTAGAAACGCACAGACGCTAGAATATTGTAACATCTACAATATGCCTGTCAAGCTAATTGGGATGTAAACACATTATAGTTTTTTGAAAAGAGAGCAAAATCAAATATGGACACTATACCACCGCAAAATGGACTTCAGAAAGTTGGATGGCTTCATCTACAGTTTCTTGACAGACAGGGACATATTTTTGGGAAATTATTTAAGAATGCAAACGATTTTCAAAGGTCTAAGTTGACTACCCCTCACTATTTCAATAGAAAAGATTTACAGTATGATGGCTACTAGACTTGTTGACCAAATGAAGGTGTGACTTCAAATAAAATAATTCCATGAGGATGGTCAGATCTGCAGCATCCAGCTGACTTTATGGAATTAAGATGACTATTGTTTGAAAGAGTGCCTGGGAATCAGATGTGCTGACATCCCAAAAGAGGACGTAATGTGCTTCTTAAGTGGTGCTATTGCCACTTGCCTGGGCTGCTCTTCAGCCCTTGCACCAATCTGTGTTACACTGCACAGCAGGAGGGCTGAGATGTTCCAAAACCCCTTTCCATGCTTTTTTCATATGCCTTTTAAGGCTTGTGAAAATGGTGGAGCTCAAAAGCCAAATGACATCATCAAAACTATCAGTGCCAGTCCCAGTACTAAAGGCTCCTAAAAAGAGGGCCTTGTTGCAGTGTACATAGAATTAACCACACGGTCATTTGCTGACAACATTGCTTTGATGCCATGCACAAGGATCCCTCACAAGATCAAAGTGGAGTTCTCCACACTTTGCAATATTAGTACAACTACACTTCATAAGTGTTTAATTGGCTAAAACATACTTTAGGATGTCTTGAAAACATGCCAAGATGGTATATAAACCCAGGCCTTTCTTCTTTTTCTATTACCATTTAACAAGATATGAAATGTTCCTGACAGGCAAATTAATTCATTGCGCATTATCAATTGCGTAATCAGTCATTTAAAGGCTAGGCCTACAAGTTTTTCAAAAAACTCTAGAGAGCTGCAAATCCATGCTGTCCTTCTTCTTTCCTGTGTTCTTGCTGACCCATGCTCAGCAAATGAACCAGCTTAGACCCCTGTAACTCATTTTCTGTAGTAGAGTGGATACCAATTTTTGAGTTAGGATTTGTAAGGGTGAATCTTCCGGAGAACTGGTCTTTTCCTCATTTGATAGAGTTAGATCCAGGACCTGAATTGGACTTTGTGGTGATCATAACGAGGTCAACCAAGTGGACATCATAGAATATGAGGTCACTGATTGGGGCTATAAATCTGGTCCAATTTTCTGAGCTCTATTGCAGCTGTGCTCCTTCCTGACTAAACAAAGATGTATGTTTATTAAGTATGTAAGTTAGCTTGCTGAGCCTGAAGACTTGCTTTCAGACATTTCATCTCCATACTAGGTAACATCATCAGTGAGAGTCTCTGGTGAAATGACATTGGACAAACTAGCAGGAAACTTGCCACCAGGATTCATGAACACCAACTGGCCACCAATAGACATGACCCAATATCACTAACTTCTATACATACAGACAAAGAAGGACACCACTTTGACTGGGACAACACACATATCCTAGGCCAGGTGAAACAAAGACAAACACAAGAATTCTTAGAGGCATGGCATTCTAACCAGAACTCCATCAATAAATACATCAATTTGGACCCTATCTATCTTCCCTTGAAAAAAAGAACCAGAAATGACATCACCCACCTTAAGAAACCAAGACCTATAAATAGAGAGGCAGGACATACCATCAGCACTTCACCAGATACTCTCACTGATGATGTTATCTAGTATGGTGTTGAAATATCTGAAAACAAACCTTCAAGCTCAATAAGCTAACTTACATACTTATCATCAACCTGAGGTACAAATCTTTTCAAAATCGCCAATATATTTTTGTTTCACAGTGAAATGTAACACGTGTTTTACAAAAGCAATATCTTTGAATTTATTTCTATTTCTTTTTAAGACTTGTTCATATGGAAACTTCTTACATTCAATAATTTTGTTTGTGGCTGGGAAATTTTAGAAGCTCAAAAGGCAACACCCCCCAAACCACCACCTCAAGATTACAGATGAGGTCACTATCTTCTTTGTGACTGGACCTCACAAGGACAGAGAGTGAGGTCCCCAATGTCCATCACCCCTGCATCTGTCTTGGACCACTCAGTCAGGTATTGGGCCATTTTCTCCTGCAATGAGACAAAGGGATGTACTGATTATGAAAGAAGTGGATGGAAGAGCTGTTAGTGATGATACGTAATAATAATTGTGAGATATGCACACTGAGTAGAAAGCAGAGAGCACAGGAAGGGTTAGTAATTTGGGAGGATGAGGTGGGAGACAGTCTTTAAGTGGACTTGATATATTCAATAGTGAGAGTTGTAACCCATGAGGCTTGGTGAGAGACTTGTGCAGTGGCAGAGTCAGAGTGTGATCGCTCTGAGAGTGTGCAACAGTAGACAGAACATGCTGGCACTTAACTTTGCAAAATGCAGAAAATCGTTGACTCTCTGCCTGAACTGCTGGGCACTGCACTTCACCCAGGACACAGCATTGACCCAAGCTGAAACTTCAAATCAGACTGGCTTGATTGGTGACATGGCCTCCTGCTGTGATCCAGAGGAAAAGGAACTGTCCCTATCTCTATCATCCCCTCCTTGACCTACACCACAAAGCATGCAGTAATCTTTCTTTTCATCTGAGCTGTGTTGTTGGTGATAATGGTCAAGCACCACTGCGTGAGGGCACTTCTTTGCCTACAGTATCTGAAGTGACATGTGGCAGGGCTTTAAATATCACTCCAGGAATCCCAAAGAGGTAAAGGTAAAGTTGCCACTGTATTAGCAGACCGTAGGGCTACCTTCTCAAGAGAGAGACAACGGAGTCTGAGTCTGCTGAGCCTAAATACCTCCCTTTGTAACTGGATCCTGGACTTCCTGACTGAGAGACATCAGTCAGTCTGGATTGGGAACAGTGTCTCCAACACCATCACACTAAGCACAAGGGACCCCCCAAGGCTGTGTGCTCAGTCCACTGCTGTTCACCCTGCTGACACACGTCTATGCAGTGACACACAGGTTGAATCACATCATCAAGTTCGCTGATGACATGACTGTAGTGGATCTCAGCAGGAATGATGAGTCAACATACAGAGAGGAGGTGCAGCAGCTAATGGACTGGTGCAGAGCCAACAACCTGTCTATGAACATGGACAAAACGAAAGAGATAGTTGTTGACTTCAGGAGGGCACAGAGCAACCACTGTCCACTGAACATTGACAGCACCCCTGCAGAGAATCTCACCTGGTCCCTTAACACCAGTTCCATAGACAAGAAAGTCCAGCAGCATCTTTACTTTCTATGTAGACTAAAGAAAGTCCACGTCCCCCCCAACCCCGCTTTCTCACCACATTCTACAGAGGCTTCATTGAGAATACCCTGAACTGCTGCATCACCGCTTGGTTTGAGAATTGCACTGATTCAGATCATAAAATCCTACAACAGATAGTGAG
>NC_057728.1:30195332-30231206 GCF_004010195.1 Chiloscyllium plagiosum | reverse complement strand
ACCTTAGACTGTCACCCCAGTAATACAATCTGGGCCCCTTTTTGATCTTTAACCACTCCAGGCCTGTTGCCAAGCAAAGTTCAGAACAGGTCACAGGGACCCTCTATTTTACCTTGAATTATGAACACAGTTCCAAAATCTCCCAAGATCCATGCACGGCAGCAATTTCTGAAACTGGAAGTCAGTGCCTTTATTAGCACCAGTGTGTCAGTTGCTGTTCGTGGACATTCTGAGTTTGCAGAAAACCGTGCTAATTATCATTGATCATTACAATGCTAGTTGTCTACAACTGAATTCGTGAAAGCACAGGTGATGTTCTTGGGACATAACATCAATCATGGAAGGTTGACCCCACAGAACGCAAAGGCGAAGGCCATTGAGGAATTTCCACGACCAACCTCGAAGAAAGAGGTGCTTTGATTCTTAGCACTCAGCGGATTCTATCAGAAGTTTGTTCCAAACTTCAGCAGTGTAGTGCCACCGTTAACCAATTTGCTGAAGAAGAACACAAAGTTTCGGTGGACAGAACAATGCTAGGAGGCATTTGACCATTTGAAATCAATATTAACCACTACACCAGTTTTAGCTACATCAAACTTTTTAAAACCTTTTAAAGTTGCCATCGATGCTAGTGACAGGGGTTGGAGCTGTACTCCTACAGGAAGGTGAGGATGGGATTGAACTGCCAGTTGGTTACTTTTCAAAGAAGATCAACAACCACCAGATGAAATACTCCATGATTGAAAAAAAAACTATTGAGTTTGGTACTGGCCTAACACCATTTTAATGTGTATATCACGAACAATGCATCTGAGATGGTTGTGTACGCACATCACAATCCGCTTACGTCCTTAGAACACTTTAAAGACAAAAATATGAGACTATTTCATTGGAGTCTTATCTTACAGACTTTTAGTTTAAAAATTGTACATGTTGTGGGTCGTTTATATAAGTTATTGGTATGTTAGGGTAATGTGTTTAAACGTAAGTAAAAAACAAAGAAGCCATCTTTTCATTATGACGTTTCATTTTTTTCTTAAGGGGTGGATATTATTGAGGTGTAGAAGTGCACTGAAACTTTAAGAGAGTTAAAAGCTAGCAGAAGTACCTGACAGCACCAAGTGTTCTGAACAAGCTAAAATGTAACCTTTTGGTCCAACAGCTAGAGTAGCTGGTTGCTTGGAGACAAAAAAACAATTTCGAATTAGACCAATCAATTTAAAATGTACCCCGAAAAATACCAAACTCCGATCAAGTTTGAATTTAGTATATTGACAATACTAAAGCCAATGACACAATCTGATGCTTTGGGGTATAGGATTGGGAAAGCTTGAACAGTTGAGGGAGAACTGCCAAAAGACCAACAGGTGTATGCTGCCAGTAAGAACTCTCTGAGAGGGACCTGTCTAGAGAAGGAGTTTGCACAGAGAAAAAAATATCAACACTGACCTGGAGAGCAAATCTACAGAGGAAGAAATAAAAGGGAAGATTCGATAGCTGTCGGTTTTTGAAATTTGAATTTTTGGTAAATCTTAATTGAGGATTTTATTGGACTAGTATTATAGAAGGGGACGTAAAAGATAGCTTAGAGGAAGAAGTTGTAAAGAGTTAATTATTTGCTGTTATGTTTTAAGAAAGAAAGTTTTTACTTTAAATAGTTCTTGGCCTCTCAAATTTAAATTAAGCAGGAGGGTTAACCTCATGTCGTAACACTACAGATCTCCTGATCCTAGGAGAAAGTGAGGACTGCAGATGCTGGAGATCAGAGTCGAGAGTGTGGTGCTGGATCCCCCAAAAGGATCCTTCCACATCCAACAGAAATTTACCTGTACCTCTACCAATGTCATCTACTGTATCCATTGCACCCGATGTGGTCTCCTCTACATCGGGGAGACAGGATGCCTATTTGCGGATTGTTTCAGAGAACATATCCGGAACACTTGCACCAACCAACCTCACACACTGTGGCTGAACATTCAACTGCCCTCCTGCTCTGTCAAAGACATGCAGGTCCTGGACCTCTGCCATTTCCAAACCCTTACCATCCAGTGCCTGGAGGAAGAACGCCTCATATTCCGCCTTGGGGGCCCTCCAACTACACAGGATTCATGTGGACTTCAACAGTTTCCTCATCTTTCCCCCCCATTATCCTAATCCCATGCCTCCAACTCAGCACCACCCTCCTGAACTGTCAATCACCTTTTCCATCTATCCACTCCATCCTCCTCTCCAACCTATCACCTTCTCCCTCACCTTCAGCTACCTATTGCACTCTCAGCTACCTTTACCCCACCCCTGCCACAACCCCCCCTCCCATTTGTCTCTCAGCCCCCTGGCCCACAAGCCTCGTTCCTGATGAAGGGCTTATGCCTGAAACATTGATTCTCCTGCTCCTCGGATGCTGCCTGACCTGCTGTGCTTTTCTAGCACCGCACTCTCGATTCAGACTTCCTGATACACTGGGTAAATGGGTGATGTAAAGTGTAAATTTGAAGAACAGAGAAGCACTTGGAACAAAAATGCGAATATGATGTGAAATTTGAATTTTCACATATTATTTGAGATTCTGTGCTTTTCACACTGTATTTGGGAGTTTTCTGGAGCAATATATATTAAAGCCTGCATGGCAACAAAATATATTTTCTGATGAGCATCATAACAGAATCAGATTGTGGTGAGACACACCTGTGGAGTACTGACGATAACATGATTGAATTTATTGCTAGGTTTGAGAATCAGAAAACTGGGGTTCTAAATTTAATGGAAGGTGAATTTTGAAGGGATGAGAAAAGAATTAAGAACGGTAAACGGAGTTGAACAGCTGATAAATTGACAGGCAGAAGTGCAATGTACTATTGCTGAAAGGTTAAAGCTCTGTTTCTGTCATGAAGGTCAACAGCAAAAGGTTAGAGACAATATCAATCTTTTATATAGTGGCTTTCACAACACCAGACATTAAGTACTTCATAGCGACAAGTTGTATAGACATTGCTGTAGTGCAGGAAATTGGTAAAATTCGAAACAACTGCAGATGCTGTAAATCGGAAACAAAACAGAAGTTGCTGGTAAAGTTCAGATCTGGCAACATCTGCTTAAGAGAAATCAAAGGTAACATTTTAGGTCTGGTGACGCATTCTGAGGAAGGGTCACCAGACCAAAACATAACTTTGATTTCTCTGCACAGATGCTGCCATACCTACTGAGCTTATCCAGCAGTTTCTGTTTTTTGTAGGAAATTGGTAGCCAATTCGTCTGTAACAAGCTTCCTCAAACAACCTTGTAATAATTGCTTCATAATCCCTGTTTGACTAACAAAAAGCTTGTACAAATATAGGGGAAAGTGGCTGATCTCTCATTTTATTACAGTATGTGTGATTCCCTTTTAAATTGTGTATTTCCCATCCAATATATATCTTGGGCAGTATCCAAATTATATTGGTGTGTGCAAACAATTTTGCCACATATTCTGTAAAATCCCATTTAAAGTTAGAGAGCAATTTAAAAAGAAACTACAAATGGGCACCAGGAAAATGTGAGGTACAAATAGGCCATCATGTTAATATACTAGATTGATACACTAAACTTGTCATTAATTGAAGGGAAGTTATAACTTTCATAGCTTTCATGGCTAACAGTTCATAGATCTTTTGAAAATGGAACAAAAGATGTGTTCTGTCTGAATTCAATAAATGCAAATTTCAAAATACTTAATGGGTGGAATTTGTTGAACTGCAGTATCTGTATGTCATACTTTGTTTATCCCTATAAACATTTCCTCTCCCAGGTGGTGGGAGGTAAAGTGAAGAAACCTGGAAAGCGAGGACGTAAACCAGCTAAAATTGATTTAAAGGCAAAGCTTGAGAGAAGTCGCCAGAGTGCCAGAGAATGCAGAGCAAGAAAGAAATTGCGATATCAGTACTTGGAAGAGCTTGTGTCTAGAAGAGAGAGAGCAATCTGTGCTCTGAGGGAAGAGCTAGAGATGGTAAGTTACAGTGTTGATGACTAGCATTGTTATGATGAAGCATGAGGAACATGGTTTGGCCTTTGAAGTAACTTTTTTTGTTTTATTAATCCTGCCCATATTTCTAAAGCTGGTTAGTCCTCAGAAGATTCTTGAAAATTTCTGTTTGTCAGGTTTCATCACTTTTTGGTAAAACTTGAAGCATTGTTTTGGCAACATTTTTAGACTATTCCTTCTGGGCTGCTTCTTTACATGTAATATTTTGCTGTCCTGAACTGATAAGTTCCTGTATCTGTACTTACAATTGTATTTGGAATGATTTCAGTGGATACTGCCAGCTGAATTTTTTGAGAGCTCTTAAGTAGACACACAGGACTTTGGTCTGCACCTGTATTTGAAGTCCACACTGGTGTCTTTTTATTTTGTAGTACAAGCAGTGGTGCACAGCAATGGACCAGGGAAAAATACCATCAGAAATAAAAGCACTACTCACAGGGGATGAGCAAAGTAAAGCACAGCAGACTGTGAACAAACAAGGAAAAGCAAGAACTGAAGGAAGTGCCAATTTGGTCTGTAAGTATTTTACATTAATTACTTGAATTAAGTCCTTTTAAACATGTGGTGTTAAACACTAGCATAACAAGTTTATTAGATTAGGTATCAGTCATGACTCAGTGACTCTGATTCAGATGGTTGAATACTTAAGTTGTTCTTCACTAATCTAGACTAACATTAATGCAATACCAGTGATACGCTGTTAGAAATGAGAAGGTGCTGTACTTTGGGATGCTGGCCTTTCATCCAGTTTTACAATGCTGTCTGGGATTTTGGTTAATATTTAACCCTCAACTAACAACAAATTAGCAATGGTACAACAGATTACCTATTATTATCATGTTACCGTTTGTGACATCTTTTTGTATTTGGAAAGGCAAGGACTGATTAGGGATAGTCAACATGGCTTTGTGTGTGGGAAATCATGTCTCACAAACTTGATTGTTACTTCTTCAAAAAAACTCAGAGGATTGATGAGGGCAGAGCGGTAGATGTGATCTATGTGGACTTTAGTAAGGCGTTCAACAAGGTTCCCCATGGGAGACTGGTTAGCAAGGTTAGATCTCACAGAATAAAGGGAGAACTAGCCATTTGGGTACAGAACTGGCTCAAAGGTAGAAGACAGAGGGTGGTGGTGGAGGGTTGTTTTTCAGACTGGAGGCCTGTGACCAGTGGAGTGCCACAAGAATCGGTGCTGGGTCCTCTACTTTTTGTCATTTATATAAATAATTTGGATGCAAGCATAAGAGGTATAGTTACTAAGTTTGCAGATTACACCAAAATTGGAGATCTAGTGGACAGTGAAGAAGTTTACAACAGGATCTTGATCAGATGGGCCAATGGGCCGAGAAGTGGCAGATGGAGTTTAATTCAGATAAATGTGAGGTGCTGCGTCGGAGGCTGAGGGGAGACCTTATAGAGGTTTACAAAATTATGAGGGGTATGGATAGGGTAAATAGGCAAAGTCTTTTCCCTGGGGTGGGTGAGTCCAGAACTAGAGGGCATAGGTTTAGGGTGAGAGGAGAAAGATATAAAAGGGACCTAAGCGGCAACTTTTTCACACACAGGGTGGTACGTGTATGGAATGCGCTGCCTGAGGAAGTGGTGGAGGCTGGTACAATAGCAACATTTAAAAGGCATTTGGATGTGTATATGAATAGGAAGGGTTTGGAAGGATATGGGCCGGGTGCTGGCAGATGGAACTAGATTGGGTTGGGATATCTAGTCGGCATGGACGGGTGGACCGAAAGGTCTTTTTCCAAGCTATGCATCACTATGACTCTATGTGCACATATCAGTTGCCATATTTCATATATTGCTGCAGTAACCCTCGGCTAATGTTCTGGAGATATGAGTTTGGATCCCACTATGCAGATGGTGAAATTTGAATTCAACAAAAAAAACTGAAATAAGAAGCTCGCAAAATAGCAACCATGAGGGAGCGTATCCTCCAGTCAACATTGCATGAAGCAGTTCGGGCAGAATGTCCTGCTTCCTGGTCAGTGGGAGATAAACAAATTGTAGGCAAATTTCATAAAAGCGTCAAAATAATAGTGTAATAATATTATGTAATTTCATCTTACTAACGTATAATTTGAATAGACCGATTGTGAAAGGCTTGGAAAGGGTGGAATTATTAAAATGTGTCCAGGAGAGCTTTTTAAGTCCTACAAGAAAGGGAATGGCATTGGACCTAATTTTACGGAATGAAGGCAAGCAAGTAGTACTTTGATGATAGTGACCATAATTCAGAAAGTATTGAGATAATTATGGATGTGGACAAAGATGGACTAGAAATGTTTGTTCTGAATTGGAAC
Source organism: Chiloscyllium plagiosum (assembly GCF_004010195.1). Classification (NCBI taxonomy): domain Eukaryota; kingdom Metazoa; phylum Chordata; class Chondrichthyes; order Orectolobiformes; family Hemiscylliidae; genus Chiloscyllium; species Chiloscyllium plagiosum. Next base: position 30,224,873 of record NC_057728.1, on the reverse strand, counting down.
AAGGTCAATATTAATATAGACAAGATTTGGCCAAAGTGGGGAACAGCTACTTGCAGGAAACTTCATATCAGAGCTGTGGGAGACATTCAAAAGAGTAGTTGTGAGAGTGCAGTGCCAGTATGTTCATAAAAGGTGAAGGGTGGGACCAACTAGAACCCTGGATGTGAAGGGGCACACAGATTGGATAAGGAAAAAAAGAAAGCTTATGGTGGATACCAAAGGCTGAAAACCGTGGATGTCCTAGAGGAATATAGTAACGACAGGGAGCTGCTTAAAAAAGAAATTTAGGAGAGCAAAGAGAAAACATGAAAAACACTAGCGGATAACATAAAGACAATCCAAAGGTACTTATAAGTATATTAGGAGCAACAGAATAACTAAGGAAAGAGTAGGATTCTTTTGGACCAAGGTCCAAAGGTGCATGTGGAACTGGTAGGTATGCCTTGGGTTTTACATTTGTATTTTGCATCTGTATTCATGTAGAGAAGGATGATGTTAGTATGGAATACAGGGAGGGTGACTGTGATGTACTTGAATGAATTAATATGACAGAGGAGACATTATCAGCAGTTTTAACAGGCTTGAATGTGGATAACTCCATAGGCATAGAGGAGATGTATCCTAAGCTGCTATGTGAGTTAAGGGAGGAGATTGCAGGGGCTCTGACATTAATCTTGAAATCCTCTTTGGCCACTGGAGGAATGTGAAAGGACTGGAGGACATTCTTCGAGAAGGATAGTTAGGTTAAACAAGGAAACCACAGACCAGTGAGTCTAACTTCTGTGGTAGGGAAATTATTGGGAAAAATTCTAAAGGACAAAATAAACTTTAACTTAGAGATGGAAGGATTGATCAAGGATACTGAGCATGGCTTTGAAAGGATGGGATCATGTCTAAATTTGATTGAATATTTCAACAAGGTGTCTAGGTGTATAGATAATGGGAGTGCAGTTAATGGACTTCAGTTAGGCTTTGATAAACTCTTTCATGGCAAACCGGTTAAAACACTAAGAGTCCAATTTTGCCAAATCTGTATCATGCCAGATGAACTAATAAATTGAAAAGTCTGCATGCTGAAGTCCTGGACCACAGCTATCTATTAACTAAAATAATCGTTGGTCAAGTCTCTTTCTTAGGCGTTTCGTGTTTTCACCCATGATCAGTCGAGAGTTGATAGGCGGGAGAGTGGTTGAGGATGTGTATAGGAGGTTAGTGTTGGGAGAATAAATTGTTTTTAGGGTTGTAGTGCATATTGATAAGGGCCTATGGAACAGTGGAGATTCAAAGACTTGGGGATTCTAGTGCACTGATCATTACAATTAAACATTTGATACAAAGGTATATTCAAATCTAAAATATATTCAAACCTATATTCCAGCTGTCTTGATGCAAAGGAAGGGGTTCTGCTACATCTGTACATTGATCTAGTTAGATCACATCAGTGCTAATGTGTGCAATTTTCAGTGTGATTATCTTGGAAAATATTAACCTAGGAAGGAGATTTGTAAGTGTGTTACCAGTTCTCCAGTGGTCAAATTTAGAAATAGTACAATATTTTGTGTATTCTGCAATGTAAACATGGGGATGCTCTGATAGGTTTTTAAAAGAAATTATTGGTGCAGATCAAGAGAAGTTCTCATTGTTTGTTGGGGAATTTTGTTCTTGGGAGCATAATCCTACAAACCATAACCAGGAGACAAGTTGGGAAGCATTTCACATAAAGAATGGTAGGATTGTGAAACTCTCCAACAGAAGCTGTAGATGATGGCTCAATTCCTTTTAAGTTTAAGATTGACAGATTTTTTTTGTTAATTAATAGGTGGATAAACGAAGTCAGGGTACAGTTTGGCTCCAGGCTAAATGAAAACCTACTGCTGTTCCTGTATTCTGTTTCCATCGTGGAATTAGTTTGTGTGTAAGGTTATTTACAAACTGCTTCAGTGCATGGAGCTAAGTAGGCATTTCTATTTGTTCTTCACTTAATTTTCCTATTGTTGATACAGGTGCCTGTTGTGTCACTTGCTTACTTGGGATTAGTAAACAGTCAGTAAGTTTGTACACAAATCTAATCCATACAAGTTGTGGGTGGCACGGTGGCACAGTGGTTAGCACTGCTGCCTCAGACCCGGGTTCAATTCCCGCCTCAGGCGACTGACTGTGTGGAGTTTGCACATTCTCCCCGTGTCTGCGTGGGTTTCCTCCGGGTGCTCCGGTTTCCTCCCACAGTCCAAAGATGTGCAGGTGAGGTGAATTGGCCATGCTAAATTGCCCGTAGTGTTAGGTAAGGGTAGGTGAATGTAGGGGTATGGGTGGGTTGCGCTTCGGCGGGTCGGTGTGGACTTGTTGGGCTGAAGGGCCTGTTTCCACACTGTAATGTAATCTAAAAAAAAGTTACAGGAGAGCTCAGCAAAGATATCTAATTATGAGATGGCTGAACATGTGCTGTTTTACATTTTGGTTCTGTAATGAAACTCACCTTAGCTGCATATTCTCTTAGTGATATTGCAACAATACCAGCAAATTCAATTTGTTCCATGTGGCATTAACAAATCGCTAAGTGCAGTAGACACAACCAAGTCAATGGAACTTGACTATGGGCTTTTTGTGGTGCTGAAGACTGGTGTGCCAGACCTAGCTGAGATGTGCTAATACAGCAGTGATGCTGTTTTCTCCTTAACAATGTACAAGTTTCTCATGTATGTACAAAGCCTAAAGGAATACTCATTCACTTATAGCTCTATCAGCTTCTTAATCTTGGTGGAAGGAAAAGCATTGCCTACTCACCATTAAACAGCTTGCTGATGCTTGGTTTAGATTTTCCATAACCATTCAGCAGCTGGCCTTATCACAACTTTAATTCAGAAAATGAAACTTTGCTAAATGTTGGAGGAGATAAGAGAATGTAATTGTTCTCAACGTCAAGGTAACATTTCCCAATGTGACACCAAGTAGCTCAAGCAAAATTAAGTGAGGATTAGGGTTAGTGTTAGGAAGTGTATCTAATGCCAGAGGAGATGATTGAAGTTGTACCAATTAACTAATGATCATACCCATAGGTATTACTGTAGGAGTTTCTTAGAGAAACACTCTCAGCCCAACCATATTTGGCTATCATCTATAATTGTTCTTTAGTCGTAAGGTCAGGAGTGTGGCTGTTCATTAATTTCTCAGCTTCGATTGGCAGCAGTAAGTGGAACCAGGAATGCAATTCAGTTGATTCACAAGTTGGTTAATATAACCTTTCAGAGATAGGATATATATTTCAAAATAATTAAGCGCAAGCAAATGAGATGTAATGAAGTTTCCAGTGTTAGAGATTTTCATAACTATGGAGAATCTGGTTACAAAAATAAGCCTATCAGTCACTGCTAATACTAATCCTTCATTAAGTCACCCATTTCAAAGTCCCTCTTTATAATACGAACAACTGCAAGTATGTCTTGCAATAGCAAATAATTACTGATAAAATAAAAGATAAACGCTTCATTTGTCTAAGATATAATCCCTAGTAATTTATGCTGCAGTATGAGTCCTTCATATTTGTGGAAGTTCTTCTATGACATTATTTCCTAATGGGCTAGATTAATTTATGATATCTGGTTGGCATGGACAAATTGGACCAAAAGGTCTGTTTCCATGCTATATGACTTTGAGTAAACGTAATATTGTTGAAGTTTTTTCACTTATGCTGTCTTCCAATTAATATTGTTTTTTATTACAGAATAACTCTGACATTCTGTTACTTGGAATTGATGATGAGGAAATGATCAAGTGAAAATCTGTATTTGCCAGTTTAAGTGATATTGTGCAGTACTGGTGACTAACCAGAGAAAGAAGCTAAAATCATTCTCAACTGTACCCTTCGGCAAAATTTGAAATATTATGTTCTTTAACAAATGTAGAATAATATTTTATGAATTCAATTTCTGAGTTTCTAATTATGCTGTATATCTGTAAGTAATGTAAATTGAATGTGGGTTACTTTTTATAATTTTTAATGTAAAAAATAGTAAAATAAAAATTGTGATTTAAAAACATTTATGGCACTGCACAATGTTATTTGTTGCCGTTCTTCCTCACAGGTTTTCAAATTTACATGAAAGATGAGGGAAAGAGAATTGTGGCCCATATATTGCTGGGATAGATTAATGAAATATTATTAGAATGAGAATCCAGCTGTTCCACATCTAAGAATGTCATTTTTCACACAAAGCCACTAGTTTTATCTAAAGACACTTATTCTTTTAAGGGAAATAACCATTTTCTATTCAACATTGATGTTCATTTGATCATTAGTTGAACTGCCAGCTGATGTTTGAATCATGTCATGCTTGTATTACATTACTTCACTATATTACTTTTAAGAGGATACTCACAATGTTTTATTCCATCATGATAAGTGTTTCTTCTTAAAATATCAAGAATTTACTCTTACCTAAATACAGCACTCAAGTTCTTTGTTATGAAGTTGCTTGATTCAAAATGAATAATGGGAGAAAGTGAGGACTGCAGATGCTGGAGATCAGAGCTGAAAATGTGTTGCTGGAAAAGCGCAGCAGGTCAGGCAGCATCCAAGGAGCAGGAGAATTGACATTTCAGGCATAAGCCCTTCTTCAGGAATGAGGAAGGTGTGCCAAGCAGGCTAAGATAAAAGGTAGGGAGGAGGGATTTGGGGGAGGGGGCATTCATCCCTTGTGGTTGGAGGGTTCCTAGGTGGAAGATGAGGCGCTCTTCCTCCAGGCGTCATGTTGCCATGGTCTGGCGATGGAGGAGGCCAAGGACCTGCATGTCCTTGGCGGAGTGGGAGGGGGAATTAAAGTGTTCAGCCACGGGGTGGTTGGGTTGGTTAGTGCAGGTGTCCCAGAGGTGTTCTCTGAAATGTTCCGCAAGTAGGTAGCCTGTCTCCCCAATGTAGAGGAGGCCATATCGGGTGCAGCGGATGCAGTAAATGATGTGTGTGGAGGTGCAGGTGAATTTGTGATGGATATGGAAGGATCCCTCATCGCCAGACCATGGCAACACGACGCCTGAAGGAAGAGTGCCTCATCTTACGCCCAGGAGCCCTCCAACCACAAGGGATGAATGCAGAATTCTCCAGCTTCCTCATTTCCCCTCCCCCCACCTTATCTCAGTCCCAACCCTCGGACTCAGCATCGCCTTCTTGACCTGCAATCTTCTTCCTGACCTCTCCGCCCACACCCCCTCTCCGGCCTATCACCCTCATCTTAACCTCCTTCCACCTATTGTATTCCCAACGGCCCTCCCCCCAAGTACCTCCTCCTTACCTTTTATCTTAGCCAGCTTGGCACACCTTCCTCATTGCTGAAGAAGGGCTTATGCCCGAAACATCGATTCTCCTGCTCCTTGGATGCTGCCTGACCTGCTGCGCTTTTCCAGCAACACATTTTTCAGCTCAAAATGAATAATTCAAACTAATTAGTGCAAGTGTATTTTAAATTGTAATTGGCTAACGCCAATTGAGAAATATCAAGTCAGAGACACCCGATGAAGGATAAGCTACAGACTTAACTCTTGGAGGTTGCATTTTGCATTCATTTTATCCAGATAAAACTAGTGTAATCTTTCACAACAGTTGTTATGAATTTCTAGATTTTCTCTGTATTTGCACAATCCCTCTCCAAGCTCATTATATCCATCTTCAATACCCATTAAATTTCTGGCAACCCAACTTTCCTCTAACTCCCATACTAACTAATATTGTTAAAGTTTCTGTCTCCTCTTGAGTATGATCCCTCTCTCCATAAGTCTGCTGCCATCTTCCATCTCTTCAAACTCTATGACTCTTGAATCCTTGCTACAGTGACCCCATCTTCAACCTCCCTTTCCTTACAAGTCCTTGAATGTGCTATTGCCTTTCAAATTGAGGCTCCCTTTCCCAGAGCTCTATGTTTGAATTTCTACAATCAGGTTTTCGTCTCTTCTATAGAACTGAAGCTGCTGTCTTGAAACTGAGTTCCATTCGGTATGATCTTGACAAAAGGGAACTTTTCTACCTGTTCACCTGTCTGCCATCTTTCATAGAGATGGTCACATTATCCCAATCCAATGCCACTCCACTTGGGTGAGTCTACTTGTCTAGTTCCATTATGCAATCATTGTCAAAAGAATCACCTGCAATTGATTTTCTGTTTACTCTTGCAGCATATCTCTGGTTCCCATTTCAAAACATCTGTCCTGAGTTCATCCTATCTGGTGATGCTGTCTGGAAACCATGTCAACTTTCCCACTTGTTTGCTGACTACATACAGGAGGAGAAAGTGAGGTCTGCAGATGCTGGAGATCAAAGTTGAAACTTTATTGCTGGAACAGCACAGCAGGTCAGGCAGCATCCAGGGAACAGGAGATTCGACGTTTCGGGCACAGGCTGAAGAAGGGCCTGTGCCCGAAACGTCGAATCTCCTGTTCCCTGGATGCTGCCTGACCTGCTGTGCTGTTCCAGCAATAAAGTTACTGACTACATACAGCTCTACCTCCGTCTCTTGACCCTTCCATTTATCTCAAATTATCAAAACTGCTTAACCAACATTCAATGTTGAAAGAGTAGAAGTTTCCTCCAATTAGGTACTAGTAAGATTGAAATTATTGTCTTCAAACTCTACTACAAACCTTGTTGATTAACATCTTCCTTGGAGGTTGTCTGAGGCTGAATCAGACTTACGTCTGTTGTAGGAAAAGTTTAGGAAAAGATTATAAGAGATAGGTTTTATAATTATCTAGCAAGCAACAATTTGATTGGAAATAGTCAACATGGATTAGTCAAGGGCAAGTTGTGTCTCTCAAACCTCATTGAGTTTTTTGAGAAGGTGACCAAGCATGTGGATGAGGGGAGGGCAGTTGTTGTGGTGTACATGGAATTCAGTAAAGCCTACGATAACGTTCCACATGGTAGGCTATTGGAGAAAATGTGGAGACATGGAATTGAAGGTGATTTAGCAGTTTGGATTAGGAACTGGCTTTCTGTAAGGAGGCAACGAGTGGTGGTTGATGGAAAATATTCAGTCTGGAGTCCAGTTACTAGTGGTATGCACAAGGATCTGTTTTGGGACCATTGCTGTTTGTCATTTTTATAAATGACTTGGATGCAGGCATAGATGGATGTGTTAGTAAGTTTGCAGATTGTACTAAAGTTGGTTGAGTGGTGGACAGTGTGGAAAGGGCTTTTGCCCGAAAGGTCGATTTTCCTGCTCCTCAGAAATGTTATCACCTTCTAATTCGGAATAAGAAAGTATTCTTGAAGGTTTCCAACTGTAAAATCTTAATTTATCAGTGTCCGTTAACTTATCAGTGTCCTTACAGCAAAGATAGAGCTTGTTATTCTATGGAGAGTTTGCAATTACATGTGTACCATTGCGACAACTGCGAGATTCACCTTTGTAACATCACAATGCTTCCCCTTCTTGAGCTCATTCAGTTGCTGAAACTCTCATGTCTTTGTTAAATCAAATCTATTCCAATGCAGGGCTCACATGTGCCACCCACTATAAACTTAGTCGTTCAGCACTTTGTTGCCTGTATCTCTGCTCTCACCCAGTTCTGTTCACTTATAACCCTTATTTTTTAGCTCCTAGTTCAGTACTGCCTCTTAGAATTCTACCTTTGTTTTCTACCTTTTTCCTGGTTCTGTCATTTCTGCCAGCCATGTAACTCAGCTGTGCTTTTCCAATCTCGGTCTCTAACATTCCCAATTTTAATTACTTCACCTGGACATGCCTTCAGCTTCAAGGTCTTAAGCTCTGGAACATTCTCTCAGTAAATCTCTCCGTCTTATTTATCCTTTAAGATGCACCTTCAAACCTCTTTAAGCAAACCTGATTGGTCAACTGCCCTAATATGTGTGTTAATACACTTTTTCAAAAGACAGTTAACTGCCCTTGCCTAATTTCTCTTCAGTTGAATGGCTGGCTAGATTATTTCAGAGGGCAGTTGAGAGTCAACTACATTTGATGTAAATCTGGAGTCACGTTGGCCAGACTGATATTGAATGTGGTCTGCAAATTCCCTTCACATTTAATACCATATTGATTGAATTAAATTGCTTTGGTTGCAGCTACTTCCACCCCTTTCACTTATGATTGTAGAACCATGTGCAGAGTTGCTGATCAGATGTGCTGCTAGTAAATAATCCATTTTTTTTTTAAGTACAACATCTTGCAGTGACTATGATGAGTGCATTAGCGTTTGTGTAGTCAATTCCATAAAATTTGAGAGAGAATTAAGAAAGACACAAAGGTAAGACAAGAAAAAAAATGCAATTTTACCCTTTTAAATTAATGACAATTTACAACCCAAAGAATTAAACTTCACCTATTCAATTATTTCTGGACAAGAGAGATTGATTGACACATTAATAATTACCACATAGCCTACTTGATTACCATCCTAGATATTTCTAATCAACTTGTTCTGAGATGTTATTACACACCTCTGGAGCAGATGGGATTTGAACTGGGGGTTTCAGGCTCCGGGTCCATTATGATTCACCATTCATAACATGTCTCTCCCTTGCCACAAGTTGCTTTTCACTTTATGCATTCAGAATGGTATGTGTTGTTGAAATGCTGTTATTTCAGCAAACTATAAGCCAGTGTACAGATTAATTTAGTAGAATTACACTGCCTGCCTTTTTACCACAGATTTATGAACTCAGCAATTATAGAACAATTAACATCTGTACCACACACAGATTATTGTGCAGAATCAGCATGCATCTAAATTTTAATGCGCAATAGCTGCAAGTATGACTGTCTCATCGGGTTATGAACATTACATATATAAAATTCCTTGGAAGTGCATTTGAGTGTTTTGGTATCTTCAAAATGGTTCTTCTGGAGTTATGCCACCCATAGTAAAAATTTCAAGCACTTGAAACTATCTGTTGAAGCTGGGCGCAAGTCCCTCGGTTTTATATGCTTACAAATTTGTGTCAGCCTGAACGGATCCTGTATAATACTGTAATTTTTTTTATCACTCATTTGCAAACACAATGTTAATGCATAATCATTGTATCTCTGTCCTGTCAGTTATTTTACCTTATCATTAATTTAACTCTTTGTTCTGTGAAATTTCTTATCTTTACTCTTTTAATCTATAAAATCTTAACAACTTGACATTAAGCAGAAACATGGTCATGTCCACAGTCAACAGAAGAGAATCTTGCATCTCCCAGTAGTAGCGTGATTGATTCCCTGGACCTAAGCTTTGAGGAGTGAGCCACTGTCAATTTGGCATTATGCCTAAGTTAGCAGAGAAGGGTAGTATTGTATACAAAGGTTCAATAAAAATCAGAAATTATTCGAGAGTGGATCATTGTAGAAAATTAAAATAAGGTAAAAATCAGCAATTTCTTTCTTAAAGTCATAGAGATGTACAGCACAGAAACAGACCCTTCAGTCCAACTCGTCCATGCCGACTAGATATCTCAACCTAAATAGTCCCATTTGCCAGGACTTGGCCCATATCGCTCTAGACCCTTCCTATTCATATACCCATCCAGATGCCTTTTAAATGCTGTAATTGTACCAGCCTCTACCACTTCCTCTGGCAGCTCATTCCACACACGTACTACCCTCTGTGAAAACGTTACCCCTTAGGTCCCCTTTTATATCTTTCCCCTCTCACCCTAAACCTATGCCCTCTAATTCCACCCAGGGAAAGGACCATGTCTATTTATCCTATCCACGCTCCTCATGATTTTATAAACCTCTATAAGTTAACCCCTCAGCCTCCAATGCTCCAGGGAAAACAGCCCCAGCCTATTCAGTCTCTCCCTAGTTCAAATCCTCCAATCCTGGCAACATCTTTATAAATCTTTTCTGAACCCTTTCAAGTTTCACAACATCCTTCCGATAGGAAGGAGACCAGAATTGCATGCAGTATTCCAACAGTGATCTAACCACAACATGACCTCCAACTCCTGTACTCAATTCTCTGACCAATAAAGGAAAGCATACCAACTGCATTCTTCACTATCCTATCTACCTATGACTCCACTTTCAAGGAACTATGAATCTTCACTCCAAGGTCTCTTTGTTCAGCAACACTTCCCAGGACCTTACCATTAAGTGTATAAATCCTGCTCTGATTTGCTTTTCCAAAATGCAGTACTCACATTTATTTAAATTAAACTCCATCTGTCACTCTTCAGCCCATTGGCCCATCTGATCAAGATCCCGTGGTAATCTGAGGTAACCTTCTTCACTGTCCACTTCACCTCCAATTTTGGTGTCAACTGCAAACTTAATAACCATACCTCCTATGTTCACATCCAAATGATTTATATAAATGACAAAAAGTAGTGGACCCAGCACCGATCCTTGTGGCACACCACTGGTCTGAGGCCTCCAATCTGAAAAGCAACCCTCTGAAAGTAAAAAGGTAACTCTTAAAAATTTAATGTCATTTGCCTTATGACTAATGTAATGAAAGTTTATTTTGACCAAAACATGCTATGATAATACATTTATGTGCAATCCAAAAGATATGGGTATGAACATTTTAGCAGCTGGACAATTTTTGCATGAAGTGTAAAATAAAAACACCACTGCAATCAAATTAAATACTAAACTATGACCTGCAGAAAAATGCTTACTGATGGATACCATTACTATGTGGCTTCATTAGTTATTAGTTATTGTATTCTGATAGCATGTTCTGTCACAAAATAAATTACATTTACATTGGAATTTACATCCAGCAACAGATAAACAACATGAACATGTCTCAAAGGTTTATGGATTACATTTTACAAATACTATGTTATGAGTAACATTCAAAATCATATGACATTCAATGACATGTCCAAGATATTGAAGTACTACTCAGCATTTTCTTGGATGAATCATCCACTTTGCACTAGATGCAGAAATTTAAAGAAATAATTTATTTTAAATAGCTGATGCAATCACAGTGGAGTTTCAGCAATGTGTATAATATATGGCCTATTACAAATTTGAAATTATTTTAAAATCAATCTTTTAAAATTACATGTGAATGCTACGATGGAAGAATTGAATTAGGATGATTTTCAGTAAGAACCAGTCACCTTGTCTTTTTACAAATTCAAGGCTAAAACACTTATTTCCAGTGGTGCAATGCAACATGAAAAGAAGACTGAATTATACTGATTACACAAATGTATTTGGAGGGTTTGAATTTATTGGCCATGCAAGCTTTTTCTCTCTTGCTTCTCTGTCAAATGTTTCGTATATTGTATCTTTGGTTGCATTTTTGTTGGGTGCAGGAATCTCCGTGATCCCAACGTAGTTCTTTTTTGCCATCCTGGAACTAGTTGTGATGGTGTATGCATTACTACGGTAACACTTCATTGATGACATGCAGAAAGTCTCCTTCATTCCACGTCTGAAGTTTGCATTGAAGATTGAATAGAGGCTGGGTTTAGATGCTGAAGAGCTGAAAGATACCAGTGCAATAGATAGAAAGAGTGCTGAACACCTTGTGTAATCCATCTGATCTGGTTGCCAGATCTGAACTACATAAAAAGGAAACCAAGATAACAAAAACATGCAATTTAACAGCAAAAACATCTTGATTGTTTTAACCTTTGTTCTGGGTACAATGTTCGTTGTCCTCCTCACAGTCCTCCCATCTGTGCCAATTCTCCAAATGTATTTGATTACTTTTTGGTAAAATAGTATGATGAGGACAGAAGGAACCAGAAATCCCACCAACAGATGAACAGTGCCATAGGCAACACCACCCCAGGACTGGGGTAGAAACAAATTACAGGTGCCACCTTCCGTGCCATAGAAAAACAAAGTGGGGGACACAAATGCAGCATCAAAAATCCAGGAAGCAGCAATCATCTTTTTGGCTTTCTCCCGGGACACTTTGAAACTGAGGGGATACACAATAGTGTAAAATCTGTCCACGCAGATGGAGAGAAGGACATAGATCTGGACACCTGGAGTAAGGTATTGTATGTACCTAACCAGTTTACACATAACATCCCCTAACAACCACTTTCCCATGGTAAAGTGCAGAAGGACAAAGGGAGTGCTGACCACACTGATGAGCAAATCTGCACATGCCATGGACACTACAAAGTAGTTGGTAGTTGATTGTGTCCTCCTACTTCTGTGGATTACAAGGCAAACCAGAGAGTTCCCAAACAAAGCAATAAGCCAGATCACTCCAAAAATGAAGCTGACAGTGACGATTTCTCCTGTTGTGATTTCCTGGTATGTGGTATTATTTATTTTTGTCTGGTCCTGTCCAGTGAGTTCAAGATGCCCTCCACTGCCTATCGATAGTGTGGCTAATATTTCACTGGAATTAGCTGGAGTTGTGGTAGCTGGAATTACAATGGTGTGTGTCATATTTAGAATTTCTTCGGCTAACACCATATTCATGTTTTGTACGAGACAAATCCTGGGAACGACAAGGAGAAATGATAGTTTTGTTATTCTTATTCAAATAAAATAATCATTTGACATCAAAATATATTTTATAATGCATTCCTAAAAGCAATTGTTTGAATTGAATTAATAACTAGCTGTACATTAAAATCATGATAATAGAAGTATTAATTTTCCAACAGATCAATGATGCTGTGTAGAAGCTTCCAACAATAAACTGATTTAGTGTTGAACAGAATTTGTAAACATATATAATTATTGAAATTTTAAGTGCACTAATGGTACCCAGCCCTGGAATTAACACTAAGCATTCTCAAGACAACAACACTTCCTGTATAGACTGTGTTCAAGCAAAATGCCACACCCTCGTAGTGAATTTTAATTCAGAAATCAGGCAGTCTCCTGCAGCAGGGATTGGAATCTGATCCGAAATCAGGTTCATCAGTATAGAAGTGACAGTATAACTGGAGACCTTTTTTAAGAGGGGGCTGTTCTAAGGAATGTTTGATTTCACATTGTGGAACTGACAATACAATGTTAGAACCTGGATACCAAAGTTCAAGGCTTGAGTACGAAAATCAAGGTTAAAACTACTATAGAATGTTAAGGGAAAATGAACTGTCAGACTTGTATACTTTCAGACAGATGTTAAGGCCCCATCCATCTGTTAGCATCAATGGAAAAGAACCTATGGTACTAGTTCACAAAAAGAGTGGGGGAGTTGTCCAGGCATCCTGGTCAATATTTATCCCACAGAATTAATATCAAGAAAGAACAGATAATCTGGCCACTATCACATAGTAATTTATAAGATTATTTCCTGCATTATTTCCTCCGCCATTATCACATTGTAATGTGATTCTTCCTCCGTGTTTCCAACATCATAATAACGAAAACGTAACTTATTGTAAAACATTTTTAGACATTCTATATTCATAACAATGCTATATAAATGCAAGTATTTTATTTGTTGAAAGAGATTAGAACATTTGTGATGTGGTGCCTTATCCCTGATTCAATCTTTGTATCATTTCAAATGCAACTTTAGCAGGAATACAGCAACAGGAAAAAAAACACTTGCAACATATCTTTTCCTCATGACCACCTTCTCAAGGCCAACTAACGGTGGGTAATAAATGCTGGCCAGCCATGAATAAAAGAAAAGTTACAGCTGTTGTGTTGTGGACTAGTAGCCACTAGAAACTGGCAACTTTCAGAAAATCATTTTATTGCATTACTCTTGGTTGCATTGACAATGCAGGTATGACACATTACTAGGTCTGAAAAAGTGTTGCTGGAAAAGCGCAGCAGGTCAGGCAGCAACCAAGGAACAGGAGAATCGCGTTTCGGGCATAAGCCCTTCTTCAGGAATGAGGAAAGTGTGTCCAGCAGGCTAAGATAAAAGGTAGGGAGGAGGGACTTGGGGGAGGGGCGTTGGCAACCGTCGTGTTGCTATGGTCTGGCGATGGAGGAGTCCAAGGACCTGCATGTCCTTGGTGGAGTGGGAGGGGGACTTGAAGTGTTGAGCCATGGGGTGGTTGGGTTGGTTGGTCCGGGTGTCCCAGAGGTGTTCTCTGAAACGTTCCGCAAGTAGGCAGCCTGTCTCCCCAATATAGAGGTGGCCACATCGGGTGCATCGGATGCAATAGATGATGTGTGTGGAGGTGCAGGTGAATTTGTGGCGGATATGGAAGGATCCCTTGGGGCCTTGGAGGGAAGTAAGAGGGGAGGTGTGGGCGCACGTTTTGCATTTCTTGCATTACTAGGTCAACAAGTTACTCTAGCCGGACAGATTTTATGAAATTGCAGCACCAATCTGTCATCAAAACCTTGCACGTGGATGAGACGTTGATGGACATACATTACAATTACTTCTTTCACAGTTTCTCTTCATGGCAGCATCTCTCTGTATATCCCGATGCCCGCTTCCTAGCATTCAGAGTTGTTGCATTTTAGTGTCATTATACGAGCTATTAACTAATATCAAAACACGAAGAGTGAGATTTAAGATGTTCTGTTTGCATTGAGATCATTTTTGAAGATCTTTACGCTGGCTTGCAATTAAAAACGCTATCTTATTACTAGGCTGCTTCGTGGAAATGGTTTTATATTTCCTGCCTTCGTTCACTGTTAGTGACTGTACATGCAAATCACATTACAGATTTGCAGTTCTGCCAAACCTAAGCAGCATCGTTATAAAATACGCAACCCAACTGACGTAACAGGCGTCATAAAAATACAAACACATTCAGGCGTTTTAAAAAGAGATATCAATCAATGCTCATTATGCACTCAGTATAAGTACAAAACTCCATTAATATTACTTGACCTGCAGAAAGAAACTGGTACCAAATCGCAATAAGTGACTCACATCAGCAAAGATCCATATCGATGCATGTTCACATGGCGTCTGCTGAAAAGTTTTACCCAATTTATTTTAATATTTAGAAGACAGCATTAAAATGTAGGAACAATTCAACAGGCAAAATGCCACAGCCTGGTAGTGAATTTTAATTCAGAAATCAGACAGCCTCCTGCAGCAGGGATTGGAATCTGATCCGAAATCAGGTTCATCAATATAAAAGTGACAGTATGACTGGAGCTTTTTTTACGAGGGGGCTGCTCTAACGAATGCTTTATCTCACATTGTGGAACTGACAATACAACGTTAGAACCTGGATACCAGTTTTGGAACTCAGATCTCAAAACATTTCTATAGCACTCATTCCTGTACTGCGTCCTCACTTGGTCTCATTCTCCAACTTTTCAGTGTTTCAGTCCACTCCAAAGTACAAAACTGACGGACACTGACCACGATATTTGAGATCAAACCTACGTCGTTGTATTTCACCCTTTATCAACCCTTCTAATCGCAATTTCAATCGGACACAATTAAATCTCATCCTGTATTATAGAAGCATTACAATGTAAGACATTGGCGGGGATCATTACCTACATGGTGCCATCCTTTCTCAAGCAAATACATTAATGCAGTTTTTGTTTTTTTTAAAAAAAATCAACTTATTCAGACGAGGTTCAACACACCTTTGGAACAAATGGGACCTGAACCTGGGTCTTTTGGCCGTGAGCCCAAAACCTTTGGGTGAAAGTACCAGAGTCAAACTTCACTCAGTTTAATATTTGTTTATACAGTGAAATATTACAAGTATGGATATTTTTATGTCAACCTGCCCACGTAATGAGGCACTCCTGGAATCAGTGGGAGTTGAACCCAGGACTCCTACCCCGAGGACATTACCATTGTACCTGAAGACCCCCAGTGCAGTCTTCGCGATTAGGCTGGTGATCGCAGAGATTACTCCAGCAATAGAGTCATAGAGATGTACAAGCGTGGAAACAGACCCTTCGGTCCAACTCGTCCATGCCGACCAGATATCCCAACCCAATCTAGTCCAACCTGCCAGCACCTGGCCCATATCCCTCCAAACCCTTCCTATTCATATACTAAGTCTCCACCTCTTCCTCTGGCAGCTTATTCCATACACGTATGTTTGATATAAATGAATGAATCTGAATTATATAAAATAATTGAATTGATTATGAGCAATAAATTTGACCATAACCTGAGTATCGACAATCAATGTGGCTTGGGAAGGTTTACATCCCGCGGGACCAACCTCACTGACTCTGATAAACAGTACATTACTTAGGAACGGCAACATACATTTCATAAACTTTTCCACCGAAAATAAAACTAACAGTTAGCTTCAAGATATATTCTAATCAATTTGTTTGGGAGGAGGTGGATGGTAGGTTAGTGGGCAGAGTGAAAACAGAGGGATCGTGCTCGGCAAGCACTGAGTGGTCGCTCCAGCATTCATTGTCGGAGCAGTTCTTGTTTCCAATCTGGGCTAGTGCCTCACTAATAAAGTAAATGCATAATGGTTATCTCGCACGAAGCCAAAAGAGATGGGGCAGGAGAATCGGAGGAGGCATATTCAAAACAGATTAAACAGAGTACCTGAGTGACACTAGCACTGCAATTTCGCCTGGGCCAATATAAAGTACTGCATATTGGAAGAAAAACCGGGCGACACAATTATTTCTCGAGTGATGTTAAAATAGCTACAGGTCGTATTGAAAAGAAAACAAAAAGCCTTGGGCTTCTACTGGATTCAACGATCAGATTTATCAATAAATACTAAGCAACATATCAGCAAAGAATGGTGAGGTACATAGTCAAACCAGTCATGATGAAACCACTCAGACGGCAGCTAGAGAACTATGTCCAGTTCTGGTTGCCAAGATACTGGGAGGCAATTAATCACAGGAGCTAATGGAAGGAAGGGCAAACGGCTGTTCCCTAGTGACAGTGGTTTCAGTGATAAGGAAAGATTTGAGAAATTTGAGCTTTTCAGACTGCAAAGATGTTTGAAAGGTGATTTTATAGAAATATATAAGGTTTTGAGCAATAACATAATGATATAGAAAAGATTGCTCAGAATTTTACTTTATATTAAACTAAGAGTTAAGGATAAATATCACCGGTTCAAACTAGTAACTCCAGGACTCAATGCACTAACCTCAGTGATAAACAATTGGAGTTGGATATCACACCGAGCAGTGTAGGGGGAAATCCTGACATGTATTATTGATATTCAACATGGAATTCAGTAACCTAGGCAAATGTAATAAGTATTTCATGAGGCTTCCACGTCCTTCATCTAAGCAAACCATATTGGGATGTTAATACTGGCGGGACAGTAGTTATGTGGATGCGCCAGTGATCTCGTAATCAGACAATTTATGGGAGCAATACTGTTAGGGTTTTTTGCATTATTAGAAAGAATATGCAGCAGGAGAGAAATACGTGGCACCTGGAACAGCATGCTGGGCTAGCACCATTATTGTTGTTCAGAGTAAATCATTAATCAATCCAACGTAACGCGAACATATTTGTACATTAACTGTATGGCTCTCCCAACAGCATACTGCTTGAGAAAGATTAACGCGAAACTCGCGGATGCAATTCAATTTCGTCTTATGATTTGCCTCACCTGGTAAACTGACAAGTCTTGAATGTGCAAATTTAACTTCAGACAATGTGAACAGTCAATTATTTTGATTTTGGCCACTGCTTTTTGCATCTGATGAAACAGGTTCATTGCAAACTCATCAATAAAGCGCTCTGCTTTTTCTCTGCTGTTTCGGCCACCGACAGATGAAGGCTAGAAAAAGAAAATCACATCAGTATTGAATATCCGAGTACAGAAATCCCCTTTAGCCAGTTTTGCCACTGGAAATCACTCTCACACCACTTTCATCGTCTGGAATCCTCTTTGTAGTGCAAACCAACCCAGGAGAGACGTAACATCGGGTGCAGGACTAGGTAGGAAAACGATGGCTTGCAACTGCATTTTCTTATGCCAGCAGGAATTATTATTCTGAATCACATTATTCCTGTGAGAAAGAACACCGATCGAGAAACTGCGCACAGGATTTGGGAGATCAAACCTTGCTAAGTAACCTCTGGTCTGCAGCGACTGTTAACGTTTCCAGCCTTTCTGGTAATATTTCACCAGAACTGACTGCAACTGTTTAGACATCTCATTGGCGTAAAGACCCTTCGTGCCTGAAGAGTTGCCTTTTGTGAATTCTGTGAACGGTGAAATAATCACATCAAACAGAAATTAATCCACATTTCACCCACAGTGTTAAAAAATGCAAAACCACTCACTGATTTTGTCAAAATAACGTTTCAGTAAAACAGGCAGACCCCTTTTGCTGCACAGATTTCTAGCTCTCTTGTAAAATGAATCCAATTGCAGAAATATGCCTGGATTCAGTTGTTTTAACGAACTCTCTTTTCCATCCGCCTACCGAGCGTAGCTGGCATTGGGCACTCAGCTCAGTGAGAACTGCCCCAGGGGTTACCGGGTACTGTTGGGTCTATTTACCCGGGACAGAAACAAAATGTCGGGGTATCCTGACCAAAGCATCGAGTTTTTTTCCCCTCTGGCGTAGAAACGGTCACGTGAAGAGATTGTCATGTGACCTGCAAAATTCTTGCAACCCATTTTCTAAATGTTACTGTAATACAGTTTACTCATTCAAAAAAAACCAAACACGGCCAGGATTCCTCCCGATAAAAAAAACACTTTTCATCTTTTGCATGATTTCAGTTGTACATCGAAATTATGCTAACATGTCTACTAGAATTACTAGAAATGATAGGAAAGATTCTCAATTAGGTATGATGTTCAGGACCACGGAGAGCTCATTTCATTTGGCGCCATCCTCTCTCCAAACGTTCACCTTTTCCTTTTTTTATTCCTGAAACATCTTAAAGCAATAAAGTTAACAAACTGATTCTAACTGAAAAATAGATAAGGTGCTCATAGTTCTGCTCATGTAGAGCCGTGGGAAATTACAAACTGCAGTGTAGAAATTCTTAGCAACGTGAGCCAGGAATTAAAGGATTCATGCCTCACTCCAGAAAGTGAATCTCCCTTAGTTCATATTGCCAATCTAGTGCTCTTCTCTCCATCTCTGGAAGGAGTAAAGCACAGGCTTACTCCTGAGCGGGCAGGAGTAATGGTAAAAATGACCCTTGTCTCTATTCAGAAGAAGAGCATGGAGCTTTCTCCCATGTCCTGGCCAATGGTTATCTTCAGCCAATATTCCGAACTGTTTGTAAGATCACATGGCGCTGAATTGTTCTTCGCTTTCTCCCAACGATAACACTTCTCCCAAATTCAATTAGCTCTTAAATTACCGTTTGTTTCGCATCATTGTAGGCAGTATTTTTGAAACTTCCAAAATGTAATTAAGTTCCTTTTTTTGTTTATATATTTAAGGTGCAGCCCACAGCTCCTGGGTTACAGAACATACAGAAATGTTGAGGTAAAACAGAAATAATATGTATTTTTCTATGGTTTCATTGTTAAATTTTAAAATTGATGACGTTTTTGACAGATGCAATACAGCAAAATCTCACTTTGGGCTTTACAAGCTGCCGAAAGGCTGAATGTACACCCAAGCTTTTTATTCCAAGCTAAGCGAACTTTAGAACTCCAATCAATCTAATTACGGACTATTACTTTGAGTTCTCTAAATAGGTAAGAACGTTAATTGACATTGTCTGATCAAAATTGCCAGTGGAATTAAACGTTTTAATTTGAGCTCGAAGATGTGGTAAATCATCAAATAGGAGACCCATCGTTGCAGCCTCGTAAAAGATTTCCACTATCAGATAACATAAACGACACTCAAGTTGAGCATTAGCACTAAATTGTATTTGCGAACATAATATACAACTCTAGCACGTTGCACATGTTTGCTGTTTGTCCGTGCATCATTCTATGCACAATATCTACAGAATGACAATTGATCTTGTAAGAATGTACTGTTTTCCCTAAGTATATTAATTTAGTTTCAATTTTCCTAACATGAGAAAATTTTAAGTCAATCTCGCATGAAGAATATTTGTAAATGTGTGCGTTCGTTCCCTTTACTAGATGACTGGCTCCCTAGCTACAATGACGTATTTGTTGCCATGGCACTATCTCCAAGCTGAGGGTCACCATAGGATCCCAATCTGTATTGGAAATGACATGAGTACAGTACAGGCAGAGGAAAGGCTGTTAGCCACCTTGCCAGTGTTTCAGACAATTTTATGCTTTTAAAATTATTTCACTCCAGCCTTTTCCCAAATTCAGTTATCTCTTAAATCATTTTTTGTTGTAATTTCCTAAACGTATTTAAGCATGTTTCTTTTCAGGTATCTAAAGGATCACCCTAAGCTCGTCAAATTTTAAAACTGCCAGTGTAAATATATTGTTATGTTTTTGACGAATGCAATACAGCAAAATCTCACAATTAGTTTTCTGTGAATACGTATTTTTCTGTAAAATACATAGTTTAACTCATCTGAGTTTCTGTTTCTTGTGGAAGTTCACTCGAATATAGATTCTATACTAAATGCTAGTCTGAACAGACTGTAAGATCCTGCAGAAAAGCACAGGTTTTGAGTATGAAAATTAATTTCGGCATCAGAGCAATTGAACTTCTTTGCTAACAGAAGCCAATTTTACACCAACCTTGAAAGCCTTATTCAGGCCAAAATAAACAGCAATTATTCTGCTACCAATGGTCATAATTGGAACCTTCCAATAAACTGCCTGGCTCCCTGTCCTGGCAAACATCATGCCCCTAAACGTCCGCCTGCCAATTGATGAAAAATCACAAGCTAGTCAAAACCATGCTGCTGTACTTCACTTAGCACCACTACTCCCTCCACCTTGGTTTATATGATGGAACCCTCTTGAGCAAAAGTGACCATCCAACATGCCTTGGATCAAAGAACCAGGAAACAGTGCAAGTCAGTAAAAATTTCATCATAATAATTCTCATCTGTTGAATAGTAGCCTTTGTATTACCATGGCAAGATTGGTCCATGCTCAACAGGCTTAGGATAGATCTAGTCTCCTGTGGAGCCAGTCCCCGCTATTACAGGTTTAATATGAACGTCCATGCACTTGTGGAGAGACACATACAATTTTGCATATTACTGAGGGGTGAACTTTCTATGGTCTCAGTAATGAACTAATCACCTTACACTCAACAAATGAGGAAGCTATTGCTTGCCTTGGTGATTTACATTTATTAAACTAATAAGTAAATTACCCACAAATACTTCTACTCAGGTAGCCTTTTAAGTGTAAGAAAGTAAAAGCAGCCTCAATTCTTCCCTTATAACATTAAACAAAATGCCATGAGAAATTTTCTAGGTGTCTATATAGTTTACTGGACAACCTAAGCACTTTAGAATATGGTTGACAACAGGTTGGACTTAACTGCACCTGCAAATTTGAAGTGACATCAGATTACTTTCTGGACATGGTGTCATTAATGATTTGGGTATCAAGGTGAGACAGTGTACCTGCAATCTTAAAGAATTTAACCATTGCATGACTGAAATGTTTTCTTTTTCAGTCATATTAATTTGGTATATTCTGTTCTTATCACAAAATACATTGTGTTCTTTAAGATATCCTCTTCACCTAATTTCAGTACTCAGTAAGCTTAAATATTTTCTGAGTTTAAATCTATAATTACTAAGCGTTTGTTTTAAATTAAATTGAAGGATACACCAGCAATTTGTAACATGGCAAAAAAAAACATTAATAGTCATAGATGTGGAATGTTCCACCTTCAGAAATTTGTCTTCATTCAACTTCATGCTTTCTTGTCCAGTAAAACAAAATGCAACAATTGAGATTTATCATACCCTGCAAAAATATTACCATTTAGCTTATGTTTCACTACTGGACTAAATGTTTTTTTAATCCATTTTCAAAGTACTCCACCTGTGCTATCCTTGCTATGGACTTCTGCTGAATCCTTCTGAATTCTCATTGATTTGTACTAGGGTTGGTGTCTTTTCAAATAATTCTGGAAAATGTGTCAAATATGATGCCCTTCCCACAAAGTTACATTTGCTCCCTCTTTTTGTTTCAGATTTTATCAGGTGATTCAGCATTTATTCTAGTAATGTGTGACTACTTTTAGAACTAAATCTACAGTAAATAGTCTTTTCTCCAAATCCAAGATATGTGGGTGAATCCTTATGTATGCCAATCCTGAATCCAGTTCCCTTTCTGCAATTAGTTTGTTGTCCACTAATATTGACACATGAAGACACAAGTGTAAATCTGCTTAAATTGAAATTCACTGCTCAGAGTTATCACTTCAACACTAAGTTAGTGGACAAGAACAGATACAGAGAAACGTGGCCTATTAAAATTTGCATAGACTGGGGATCCTGATAGCCCATTATAAAGTTCAAGGGTTCTGGTTGCAGTTCTTTGGAGATTATAAGTGAATTACTTTATTGTTGTTGGTTATAATGGGGAATCTAAATTGTAGCACTGGTAATATAAGTCATCAGTACAATGTCAGTTACGATTAGTTATTGGTAGAATTAAAGTTCTTCCTACTTCTGATTTTGTCTATGCAAATCCCTACCCAATCTGGGGTTTCTCCTCTTTATTAATGCGTTTCCCTTCTTCACTTGTTGATAGGTGGACTCTTCTCAAATCTTATCATTCCATAATTCAAAGGTAGAGGATCCAACTATTTTAAAGTACATATAATTTCATTTGTATAATTAGGTGTTATGTGGTCATATGCCATCTGGTTGAATTATTTTTTATTGAGGGGTTAAGGGCATCTTTGGCCAGGCCAATATTTAATGCCCAGTTAAGAGTCAACCACAATGCTAGGTGTCTGGAATCACATATAGGCCAGTCAAAGTATGAATGGCAGTTTCCTTCCCTAAGGATGTTAGTGAACCAGATGGATTTTCCCAACAATTGGTAAAGGATTTATGGTCATTGTTAGATTTTCAATTCCAGATTTTTAACTGAATTCAAATTCTACCATCTGACTGTGTCAGGATTTGTTCCTAGGGTGCCCAGGACATTAGCTGAGTCTCTGGATTAACAGTCCAGTGATAATACCACTCGGCCATCATGGTCCCCCCTACATGAAGCAAGCTTCTAAGACTAGCTCCAATCAAAGTTGACAAGTCTAGGAGTGAAACATGACAGTAGAGGGAAGAATTGAAGGACTCTAAAATATGTCATT
The DNA here is from genome assembly GCF_004010195.1 of Chiloscyllium plagiosum. Classification (NCBI taxonomy): domain Eukaryota; kingdom Metazoa; phylum Chordata; class Chondrichthyes; order Orectolobiformes; family Hemiscylliidae; genus Chiloscyllium; species Chiloscyllium plagiosum. Next base: position 30,201,870 of record NC_057728.1, on the reverse strand, counting down.
ACGGACTGAAGGAATGATGATCAGTCTGGAGCCTTGCAAAATATGGCAATGGAATAGAGGTGGCAAGGTGCTGAGTAAAGGACCTGTTAAATATTTTGGGAGCTGAAAGCTTATAAAGAATTGGTGGAGGTAGGGGACTGAATAGAGATGAGTATTTTCAGTGAATGCTGGCTTGGCTGGATAATTTTCCTCAGTTGATAGCTATTTGGTAGGAAAATTTGTATATGGTTTGTCCAGTTGATGAGGTATAAATGAAAAGATGTGTACTTAAATAGCAATGTTCTGGTCATCAAGCCATCATAATGTGCTTTACAGAAATCAAATACCTTTGACGTGAGATTGAAATGTTGGAAATATTTGAGAATGGCAAAGTCTCCCAGAGAGTCATAATGGCACATAATGTTTTCCTAGTGATGATGGTTGAAAAATAAACATTGGCCAGGATAATGGAAATGATTTCCCCTGTGATTCTTGTAAATAATGCCAGGGATCCCTTACCCAACTAAGATGACTGAGAGTACCTTGGCTTAATGTCTCATCTCAGAGGTGACGCTATTGAGCATCATTCCCTTAATGCTGCGCTGTAGTGCTGGCGTCAATTTTTGGGCTCAAATCCTGGAGTGGGCCTTCAACACACAACCAAATAGTAGGAATCTTCTATTACTGGGGGGACTAAGGTGAAAATGGAAGGTGAAATAAAATGATAATTGAGATAGCTGAACAATAAAGGGGTGAATAGAATGGTGAAGGAGGCAAGAGGAGTGGAGAATCTAGTATAATGGTAATGGTAGGAGGTATAAAGCAATAATTGGGAAGCATGGTGAAAATGGAAATAAAATGATCATAATGGGAATGTAGGATGGTAATTGGGGTGTGGAATAGTAATGAGAGCATGGAATGGTAATGCAGGTATTGGACAATGACAGAGAGATAACCTAGCAAAGATATAACTACCAAGCTGGATATTACAGGTGGTGGGAGAATGAACACAAAGGGAGAAACCTAATTGACCTTGATCTACCTGCTGCAAATGAATCTGTCCATTACAGTAATGTTAGCATTAAACAATACACAATTATGTTAAAGCTGAAGTCCTGTCATCAAACTGAGGACATCTTCCAACGATGGCCATCAGCACTGGTAGAACTATATTCAGTCACATTCTGTGACCTCATGGCCTAGCATATCCCTCTCTTTACCATTATAATCAAGCCAAGGACCAACCCTGGTTTCAAAAGAAATGTAGAAGTAAACATACCAGTTATCCTATCAGGCATACCTAAACACAAAGTGGCAAATTATTTGAAGCTCCAGCATTGACCAACTGCATGCTAAAAAGTGCAAACAATTGCCCAAGCAGACACAAGATCTGCAGTCCTCCCACATCAAATGGTAATGGACAATCAAGTAACACACAGGAAGCTGAGTAGCCACAAACATCCTAACTTCAATAATGACAATGTGAGTGCAAAAGACTGAAAAGTTTGGAACCATATTCAGCCAGACATGCTCAGTAGATTATGTATTTCAACCACATTGAAACAGAGATAATGTACAGCACAGAAGGAGGCCATTTGGCCTATTATGCACTGGCCAAAGAAATGCTTTTGAGCATAATCTCACTTTTCAGCCATTGGTCCATAGCCTTGTAAAGTTAGGGCACTCCATTGCCAAGTACATTGAAAGTGTGCTTAGAGTTTCTGCCTCAACCACCCTCTCAAGCAAAGAGCTTCAGGTGCCCAACACGCAGGGTAAAAATAAATTGCTTTCAACTCCCGTCTAATTGCTTTGAGCCTATTAATTGGTCTGTTAAGGAAATCAGGTTCCTCCTGTCCACATTATCTAAATCCAATGTCTGAGTACCCCTGACTAACATTGAAACTTTGCTCCATGTGATATTAAGAAAAAGCTAAACAAATTGGATACAGCAAAGACTATGGGCTCTGACAATAATCTAGCTGCAATGTAATAGAGAACTGGTAGGCAGACAGGAGGCAGAGAGTTGGAATAAATGGCAGGCGATTACAAGTGGGGTACTGTAGGGTTCAGTGCTGGGACCTCAGCTGTTCACAATATGCATCAACAATTTGGACGAAGGAATTGAATGCCATATCTCCAAATCTGCAGATGACCCTAAACTGGGTGGCAGTGTTTGCTGTGAGGAGGATGCTAAGAGACTGCAGAGTGACTTGGACAGACTGGCTGAGTGGGCAAATACTTGGCAAATATGATATAATGTGAATAAATGTGAAGTTATCCACATTGGTTGCAAAAACAGGAAGGCAGATTATTATCTGAATGGTGACAGTTTAGCAAAATGTGAGATGTAACAAGACCTGGTGTCATGGTGGAATTGTCGCTGAAGGTTGGCATGCAGGGGCTCCTCAGATGCCACCTGACCTGCTGTGCTTTTTCAGCACCACTCTAATCTCGACTCTCCAGCATCTGCAGTCCTCACTTTCGCCTATGCAGGCGTCAGCAGGTGATGAGGAAAACTAATGTCATGTTGACCTTCATAGCAAGAGGAGTTGAGTATTGGAGTAAGGATGCCTTACTGCAGTTATACAAGGCCTTGGTGAGTCTACGCCTTGAGAATTGTGTGCAGTTTTGATCTCCTAGTCTGAGGAAGAACATTCTTTCTATTGAGGCAGTCCAGCAAAGGTTCCCCAGACTGATTCCTGGGATGGCAGGACTGACACATAAGGAAAGAACTGGATCGACTGGGCTTGTATTAGTTGGAATTTAAAAGAATGAGGAGGTATCTCATAGAAACGTATAAAATTCTGACGGGCCTGGACAGGTTAGCTATGGGAAGAATGTTCCCAATGTTGGGGAAGTCCAGAATCGGGGGTCACAGTCTAAGAATAAGGGGTAGGCCAATTAGAACTGAGCTGAGGAAGAATTTCTTCACTGTCAGAGTTGTGAACCTGTGGATTCTCTCCCGCAGGAAGCTGTTGGGGTCAGTTCATTAGATATATTCAGCAGGGAGCTAGACATGACCTGTGCAGGTAAAGGGATAAAGAGACCTAGGGAGAGGGCGGGAATGGGGTACTGAGATTGCATGATTAGCTGTGATCGTATTGAATGGTGGTGCAGGCTCGAAGGGCTGAATGGTCTACTCCTGCACCTATTTTCTATGTTTCCACGTTTCTATGTAAGAGAGTGCCGGAATTGATATCAAAGTACGTATGAACATACAAAATAGGAACAAAAGGAGATCAATCACTCCCACCAGCTTGCAGCACCTTTCAATGAGGTCATAGTTGATCTGTTTATGTTTCAAATTCCACATTTCCATCTACACTTGTGATTCCTCTGCTTAACAAAAATCTATCCACCTTTGTCTTCAAATTAGAGTCATAGAAACAGACCCATTGGTCCAATTTGCCCATCCCAACCAGATATCCTAAATTAGTTAAGTCCCATTTGCCAGCACTTGGCCCATATCCCTCCAAACCTGTCTTATTCATGATCCCACCAAGATTCCTTTTAAATGTTGTAATTGAACCAGCCTCCACCACTTCCTCTGGCAGCTCATTCCAAACTTGCACCAGCTCTGCATGAAAAGATTGCCCTTTAGATCCCTTTTAAATCTTTCCCTTCTCACCTTAGACTTATGCCCTCCCTTTTTGAATTCCCCATCCTTGGGAAAAGACCTTGTCTATTTACCTTATCTGTAACCCTCATGATTTTATAAACCGCAATAAGGTCACTCCTCAACCTCCAATGCTCCAGGGAAAATAGCCCCAGCCTGTTCATTGTCTCCCTGCAGCTCAAACCTTCAAGCATAGTATTTGAAAAATGGCCAAACCAATGTCTTGTACAGCTGTAACATGACCTCCTATGTCCTTTACTCAATACACTGACCAATAAAAGCAAGCATATCAAACGTTTCCTTTGTTATCACATCTACCTGAGATTCCACTTTCAAGGAACTATGAACCTGCACTCCAAGGTTTCTTTGTTCAGCAACACTCCCCAAGGCCTTACCATTAGGTGTATAAGTCCTGCCTTGAGTTGCCTTTGCAAATTGCTGCACTTCACTTTTATCTAAATTAAACTACATCTGCCATTCCTCGACCCATCAGCCCATCTGATCAAGATCCTGCTGAACTCTGACCTAGTTGCTACCTTTTTGTGAATTATGTACAAAACCACAGATCCCTCTGTACTATAATATTCCATAATCTTTCTTCATTTAAATAATGTTTTACTTTTTCTAATTTCTTACAAAGCTGATAACCCATTTCCCACAATCTTCTCCCCACTTTGTTAAATTCTATATTCTTCTTTGCAGACCTTGGTGTTCAAATATATTAAACATCAGAGATGGCATTAAACATCCAATGGGAAAATGCAAAGATGTGCATTTTGGAAAGGAGAACAAAAGAACAAAATACTATTTAAATGGAGAAAACTGCAGAAAGCTGGGACACAAAATGACTTGAGGGTACTGTTACAGGAAGCACAGAAAGCTAGCACACAGGTGCAGCAGGTAATCAGGAAAGGAAATGGTATGTTGACCCTTATTTCAAGGGGGCTGGAATGTAAGAGTATGAAAGTCTTACTGCAAGGTAATGGTGAGTCCACATCTGGAGTGCTGTGTGCAGTTTTGGTCCCTTTATTTAAGGAAAGATATTATTTCACAGTTCAGAGAAGGTTCACTACAATGATCCCTGGTTCAAAGGGGTTGCCTCATGAGCAAAGACAAAACAGGTAGGGATTCAACTCACTAGAGTTTAGAAGAGTAAGAGCTGATCTTATTGAAATATTTGGGACTCTTAAGGGTAAATGCTGAGAGGATCTTTCCCCTCACGCAAGAACCTAGGACCAGAGGGCATAATCTCAGAATAAAGGGGTGCCAAGTTAAGACTGAGATAAAGTGGAATTACTTCTCTGAGAGGGTTGTGAGTCGTTGGAACTCCTTGCCACAAAGAGCTGTGGGGCAAGAGTCTTTATGTATACTTAAAGCTGAGATAGATTCTTCATCAGTGGGGAATCAAGGTGAGAGGAATGTCAGATCAGCTATGATCCTATTAAATGGTGGAGCTGGCTCGAGGGGCCAAGTGGCCAACCATTGTTTCTGATTCTTATGGTCTGATGGCTAAATTGAGAAAAAAAACATATGGGTCACTTAGATTTATAAATAGAGGCGTAGAATATAGAAGTAAAGAGAACATTCTAGAACATAAATCACTGATTAGGCCTCAGCTAGAATATTTTAACACACTTTTCAGATGCAAAGGTAAAATAGGTACAGAGGAGGTTAACCAGAAAGTTATCAGTAATGAGGGGCTCAGTTATGAGGAGAGTTTGGAAAAGTTAGGCTTGGCTTCTTTGGAGCAGAGAAAGTGGATTAATGTTGGTTTTCAAGATAATGAGAGGTTTTGCTTGAATATACAGGGAAATAAATAGTCTCTTTGGACCAGGGCATTAACCAGATCCATATATTCTAAGTCATTGACAAAAGATATAGAGGTGAGGCGAAGCACTTTTATTTCACTCAGAGCCAGGTCAGAATATACGACATTAGTACTAAAAAAAGATGGTGGGAACTGATCCTGTAAATAATATTAAAAAGGAAGTTGCTGTATGAGTTTATAGAAGAAACAAATAGCGGTGTGAGAGTAGGCGTGACAGAGAGTTGTTTCAAACAGCTAGCACAATGACAGTAGGCCAAATTGCATCAAGCATGAGACAGTTGGGACACACAATTTGACCATAAGGGTATTACAGTTTTGCCTCCTGCTCACCAGATAGTCACAAATATGCAATTGCCAGCTGACAGTGACTAGCTGGAAGAGCTCTACCTTATTTTCTCCTCCTAGGCCTCCAGATGCTGAGACTAATTGTAACATTCTAACTTCTTCTGTTAGTATGATCTATTAGCTCATACAGGCCAGAGTCTAAGCAGAGATCTTAGTGTTCAATTCAATGTGATAAGCATGTTGTAAATGAGAAATTATAGTAAACATGTTGAAATCACAACGCAGGTTACAGGGCTACAAGAACTGGTGTAGTCATGGGTGAAACAGCTATAATCCCAGATATGTATCTGGTTAACAAAACAGACTGTTCATAGTGGTACAGATAAAGAGATGATGATGTGTTCACAACGGTCTCAAATTAATTTTAATTATTTAGGTAAATTTCATGACCTAATTGATACTTTTTTAAAAATTGTGGATGAGAGTCAACTATCCACTGATTGAAGTTAGTTCACCATGACTTATTTTCATCCATGCCCAATTGGAGGTGCTAGGAGGTGGAACCTGCCCGCCTGGTACCAGTGGCAAAGGTAGGCAGCAGCTATATTTGGAGCTGCTTTTGCCTGGCTGAAGAGAATATGGCAGGTAGCACTCTGGAGGGCTGGCAGCATCGATGACAATGCAAGAGACCAGTGAGGGTAGATAACAGAGCTATACTGGACCCAATGCTAGGAGATTGTGATATAACCTCAACAAGGCCCATGGGGAATCACTAACTAAACTCTTTGTGGAGCTTGTTGAGTATGAGTTCCCTTGGTAACAGGTAATGG
>NC_057728.1:30189765-30193948 GCF_004010195.1 Chiloscyllium plagiosum | reverse complement strand
GCACAGGAATTAGGAATAAGAGATGGCATTTTTACAGGAGGTAGTATTATGAAGATGTGGGTGTACCTTTAAGAGAATTAAAAGCAGCAGAACTACTGGAGACATCACCAAGTATTCTCAAAAAAGGCAGCACTGGGTTGAACAACTCGAGTAATTCATTGCCTGGAGACAAAAACAAATTCGAATTCAGCCAATCAGTTTAAATTATACCCTGATAAAAATAACAATTCCTAAGCAAGTTTGCATTGAGTATATTGACAATCTTAAAAGCCAATGACACAATCTGATGCTCTGGGGTATAAGGCCAGGGGAAAATGGAACAGTTGAGAAGAGAACTGCCAAGCCTAACATGTACCAGTCTGCTTGAAAAAATCTCTCATAAAAGTACCTTTTTGATCAGTAACCTGTGATGCAAAAATTCCTAACAAGGAGAAAAGAAGACACAGGAAGATCCAAAGACAAGAATCTACAGCTGCCTGGTTTTGAGATAAGAAGTGTTGCTTTATAAATCTTAATTGGGAGTTTTACTCGACTAGTATTATAGAAGGGAAGGTAAAAGATAGGTTAGAGAGGTCAGTGCACTAAACTACCACTGCGCCCCCCCCCCCCCCCCTTGTTTGCAGGTTTAATCCCCTGCATAAAAGGGGCATGTGATAGTTTGGTACACTGACCTCTATACCACTGAAGCCAGGCGCCAACTCGCAGACACCTCCTCCTACTTCCCCTCGACCACAACCTCACCACTCCCACCTTTTCCTCTGCTACATCGATAACTATATCAGTGCTACCTCATGCTCCCACGAGAAGCTTGAACAGTTCATCAACTTCACTAATGCCTTTCACCCCAACCTCAAATTCACCAAGACCATCATGGACACCTCCTTCCCATTCCTGGACCTCTCCATCTCCGGTGACTAACTAACCATGGACATCTAGTACAAACCACTAACTTCCACAGCTACCTGGAACTACACCTCTTCCCACCCTACTTCCTGTAAAAACGCTATCTCTTCTTCCCAACTCCTCCGCCGTATCTGTTCCCAGGATGACCAATTCCACCTTAGAAAATCCCAGATGGCCTCCTGCTTCAAAGATCGCAATTTCCCCTCTCACATGGTCAACAATGCCCTTCAGTGCATCTCCTCCATTTCCCGCACCTCCACCCTTGAATCCCACCTTTCCCAATGCAACAAGGACAGAACTCTCCTGGTCCTCACCTTCCACCCCACCAACCTCTAGATACATCGCATCATCCTCTGCCACTTCCTCCACCTACAAACAGATCCCGTCACCAGGGACATATTTCCATCCCCATCTCTATCAGCGTTCTGGAGAGACCATTCCCTCTGTGACTCCCTCGTCAGATCCACACACTCCCACCCCGTCAGATCCACACCCCCCCCCCCCCCCAGCCCACCCCCCATTTCTGGCAACTTCCCCTGTCACCGCTGGAAATACAAAACCTGTGCCCACACCTCCTCCCTCACCTCTGTTCAAGGCTCCAAAGGATCCTTCCACTTTCGACAGAAATGTGTCTGTACCTCCACCAATGTCATCTACTGCATCCATTGCACCCGACGTGGTCTCCTCAACATCGGGGAGACAGGACGCCAATTTGTGGATCATTTCAGAGAACATCTCTGGGACACCTGTACCAACCAACCCCAGTGTCCCATGGCTGAACACTTCAACTCCCCCTCCCACTCCTTCAAGGACATGCAGGTCCTGGGCCTCCTCCATTGCCAAACCCTAACCACCCGATGCCTGGAGAAAGAATGCCTCATCTTCCACCTTGGGATCCTGCAACCACACAGGATTACTGTGGATTTCACCAGTTTCCTCATTTCCCCTCCCTCCACTTTATCTCAGTCCCAAGCCCCCAACTCAGCACTGCCGTCTTGGCTTGTCCATCGTCTTTCCCATCAACCCGCTCCACCCCTCTCGACCTATCACCTTCTGCCCCATCTTCATTTACCTATCGCATTCCCAGCTACCTTCTGGCCAACCCCACCCCCCTCCCATTATCTCTCAGCCCCTCAGCCCATGAGCCTCATTCCTGTAGAAAGGCTTATATCTGAAACGTCGATTCTCCTGCTCCTCGGATGCTGCATGACCTGCTGTGTCTTTCCAGTCACATCTCTGAACAGGTTGATTCAAAAAATAGGTTAAAATAAAATTAAACCCAGAATTAGACCCAGAATCACTACACTATGGTGTAGTGATAACGAACCGAGAGACTGGAGTTCAAGTCCCACTTGCTCCAGAGTCATCTAATAACATCTCTGAATAGGTTGATTAAAAAATAGGTCAGTAATAATGTAAATAACATAGACTCAGGCATGAGTCCGCAGAATTGTCTGCTGAGCTGAGATTAGCATTTGCACACCATGGGTATTTTGATATTCAACAATAAACAATGTTCCTTTCCACTTGGACTTCCTGAGTTATTACGGAGATCACTGCTTGTACCATTGAGTATAGGAGTTGGAACGTCGTTTTGAGGTTGTACAAGATGTTGATAAGGCCACTTTTGCAGTTCTGGTCACCCTGCTATCTGAAGGATATTATTAAATTGAAAAAGAATCAGAAAAGGTTTATCAGGATGCTGCTGAGACTAGAATGTTTGACTTGCAAGGAGAGGCTGGGAGGTTTTCGCTGGATAGGCTGGGAGGTTTTTCACTTGATCATAGGAGGTTGAGGGGTGACTTTATGGGGATTTATAAAATCATGAGGGGTATAGATAAGGTGAATAGTAAAGGTCTTTTTCCTAGGTTGGGGAATTCAAAACTAGGGGGCATACGTTTAAGGTGGGAAGGGAAAAATTTAAAAGGGGCCTAACAGGTGAGTTTTTCATACAGACGATAGTGCATTTATGGAATGAAGTGCCAGAGGAAGTGGTAAATGCAGGTGGTACAGTTACAACATTTAAAAGGTATTTGGACAGGTACAAGGGTCGGATAGGTTTAGAGGGTTGTGGGCCCAATGCAGGCAAATGGAACTAGCTTGGAAAACCTGATTGGCATGGTCAAATTGGACTGAAAGGTCTGTGTCTGTGCTCTATGACACCATTACGCTATCCAGGAAAAGTAAACAGTAAATAATTGGGGAGACAATTTTTCTTGGACTCACAACTATTCAAACAGACATGTATTTACTTGCAATAGACTGATCAGGTTCACCAAATTGAGCATTCAAAACTCTGTTTTGAACCATATAGGCCTTGTGACAAGCTTCTTAAGTAGCCTCATGGTCTGTTAATTGGTGGTGACTACAGTTCCCACTCCTTTCTCCTGCTCAGCCATTGAAAATAAGTCACTGTCCCTCAGGCATCAGAATTCCAAGGTTACCTCCAGGGTTATGATTTTTAAATTCTGTCTGTAGAAAGAATAATGCCTCACAGCCCCTTTGACTCAGCATTGATAGCTCTCTGGAGAGTTTCCAAAATTCACACTTCTTTGAGAAAACAAATTTCTCCCCATCTCAGTTCTAATTGGTCAATTTACGTAACTCCTAGTTTCAAAATTCCCATCCATGATAAACATCTTCACAATGTCTGCCTTGTTACAACAGTAAGGAGTTTATATGTTTCAGTAAGATTGCAGTTTTGTTTTTTGAATACTCAAAAACATATATTCAATCTACTTAATGCCTCTCTACAGAAAATCCTTTGTCCCACGATTCAGTCTATTGAACCCTTTCTCCTTTCTCTCAAAGATAAGTGTATCTTTCATAACTCTTTCCCTGTGTCACCACTCTTGAGTAAACATATTTTTTCATGCTATATACAACAACTTGCATTATTAGTACTCACAGTCGCATTATCAAACAATATACTTACAAAGGTATACTTGTAGAGATCAATTTCTCTACAAGTATTATCTTTTTTAAATAAATCTTGCTGGAATACACATTTATTTAATTAGTACAGCAGAATGAAAACTGATTGGATTCTATATTTGTAGCATTCTGTACAAATATTTCATTTAGAAGATGCATTAATGTAAAAGTTGCTGAAATAGTTATGTTGACCGTTCAACCTACCGTTGAAACTACCGTTCAACCCCCCATAACTCTTAAAAGAAGTTCTTTAGAGCCAACTCAGTTTAAAGAACTAGACTGTGACATTAAAATTTGGTATGACAGCTGTGAAGTTGGGACAAAGTGACAGGATTGTGGCATGGTG
>NC_057728.1:30183517-30189544 GCF_004010195.1 Chiloscyllium plagiosum | reverse complement strand
GACTCCCACAGCTACTTAGATTACACCTCTTCCCACCCTCCCCCCTGTAAAAACGCCATCCCATATTCCCAATTCCTTCGCCTTCACCGCATCTGCTCCCAGGAGGACCAATTCCAATACCAAACAACCCAGATGGCCTCCTTCTTCAAAGACCGCAATTTCCCCTCAGACGTGGTTGACGATGCTCTCTGATCTGATTTAATACTTACAGACCATATATTCCAAGTCATTGACAAAAGATATAGAGGTGAGTTGAGGCATTTTTGTTTCACTCAGAGATCAGGATATTTAACAATAAAACTAAAAAAAAGGATGGTGGGAACTGATTCTATAAATAACATCAAAAGTGAAGTTGCTCTATGAGTTTATAGAAGAAACAAATAGCGATGTGGGAGTAGGCGTGATAAAGAGCTCTTTCAAACAGCCAGCACAATGACAATAGGCCAAATTGCATCAAGCATGAGACAGTTGGGACACACAATTAGACCATAAGGGTATTACAATTGAGCCTCCTGCTCACCAGATAGTCACAAATATGCAATTTGCAGCTGACAGTGACTAGCTGGAAGAGCTCTACCTTATTTTCTCCTCCTAGGTCTCCAAATGCTGAGGTCAATTGTAACATTCCAACTGTTGGATCTATTAGCTCAACATAGGTTAGGATAAAGTGGCTGCGGAGAAGATTTTTCCACCAGTAGGAGTGGATAAAAGGGAACTGGTGAATGCCATGTATTTAGATTTCTAGAAGCTATTCGAAAAGGAGCAATATTGAAGTTTATTGCACAAGATGGAAACTCATGGTATTTGGGTAGTGCATTAGTGTGGACTGAGGATTGGTTAACATACAAAAGACAGAAAGTTAAGATTAATTGCTGTTTTGAGGTTGGAAAGACATGACTAAGAAACAACTGCAATTATTTATTATCTCGAATAATGACTTCAATGAGGTGGGGGTGGGTGTAATAGATTCACACTACTGATGATGCAAAAACAAGTGAAGGACCATGTTGTGATGAGGACAAAAGAATCTGCAAGAGGATAGAGATAGGTTGGGTGAGTGGGGACATGCTTGGCAGTTGGAGTTTAATGTGGGAAAGTGTGCAATCATGCCAGTTACTAGGAAGAACCAGAAGGCAGACAATTATTTAATGGCGAGAGACTCCAAAATTTGCATGAAACAGAAAAAGTTATCAGTGAGTAATTAAGAAGGCAAATGGAATTTTATTGCTGGGTGTTTGAGTTTAAGAATAGGAATTTCTTTTACAATTGTACCTGATGTTGGTGAGGCCAGATCTGCAGTATTATGTACAAATTTGATTCTCGCATTTAAGAAAGGATGATCTGGTATTGGAGGCAGCTCAAAAACAATTCACTGGGCTAAATCTTGGAAGAAGGGTTGACTTATCAAGAGCGGCTACACAGATTAAGCTTATATTATTTAGAAGAATGAGGGGTGCCCTTATTGAAATATATAAGACACTGAGGGGGCTTGATAGGGCACATGTTGAGAAGATTTTTACCAGTGGTGGAATCTTGAAGTAGATTAGATTAGATTACTTACAGTGTGGAAACAGGCCCTTCAGCCCAACAAGTCCACACTGAACCTCCGAAGAGCAACCCACCCAGACCCATTCCCCTACATTTACCCCGTCACCTAACACTATGGGCAATTTAGCATGGCCAATTCACCTAACCTGCACATCTTTGGACTGTGGGAGGAAACTGGAGCACTCGGAGGAAACCCACGCAGACACGGGGAGAATGTGCAAACTCCACACAGTCGCCTGAGGCGGGAATTGAACCCGGGTCTCTGGCCCTGTGAGGCAGCAGTGCTAACCACTGTGCCACCATGCTGCCCTCTAAGTAGGGGGTCATTGTTACATAATCAAGGGACACTTATTTAGAACAAAGATACAAAGTATTTTCTTCTCTCAGAGAGTAGTGAATGCCTGAAATTCTTTACCTTGTCCCTCGCCAAGAGAGTTGTGGGGGCTAAATTACTGGAAGCATTTAAAATGGATTTAGATAGATTTTTTGCATGTTGGAAAATTGAGGGCAACAAAGAGCTGGCATAAAATAGGAGTCGAGTTCTAGGGCAGATCAGCCATGAAACTGTTGAATGGTGGAGTAGTCTTGTGGGACCAAATATTCTACTTCTGCTTCTGTTTGTTGAGTTTTTATATTCATAAAACCAGGGAGGTTATGCTGAATTTTGCAAGAAATTGGTTAGACCTCAGCTGACGAATTGTGCATAATTGCGAGCACCACACTTCAAGAAAGGCATGAATGCATTGAAGAGAGTACAGAAAAGTTTGATGAAAATAAGTTCAGGGATGGGAAATTCCAGGTTTGAGGATAAGGTACAGAAGTTGGAACTGTTCTGCTTGGGGAGGAGAAGGCTGAGGGGAAGATTTGTTAGAAGTTTCCATAACATGAGGAGTCTGGAGAGAGTAGATAGGAAGACCCCATTCTGATTTGTAACAGGATCAAGAGCAGGAGGGCACAGTTTTAAAGTGTTTTACAAAAGAAGCAATTGAGACATGAGAAAAAAGCTTTGTTAAACAGCGAGTGGTCTGGGTTTGAAATGCATTGATTGGAAGTGTGGTGGAAGCAGATTCAGTTGAAATATTCGAGAGAGATTTAGATGATTATTTAGACAGAAGCAATGTGCAGGGTTATGGTTTAGCACTTGGTCAATATGCTCGAAGAGCCATTGTAAACATGATGGGATAAATGATCTTCTTCTATGCAGTAATAATTCTGTAATTCTATGAGCCTCATGCAGGTAAGTGATCCAAAAACATAACAAATTAAACTCTGTAGTTAGATATAGGCTATGTATTGTTGCTTGAAGATTAAATAAAAACAAGGGACCACTAGCTATTTTTAAGGACTGGTAAGTTGCGATTTGTTTGCATTTTATATTAGTGAAAAATTGAAATGACACACTGTAAGCATAATTATATATATAACGTGTTTTACAGCTAAAGTTGTGAGCAATGCTGAGGTGTTGAGGTTACAGTGTTATGTCCACAATCTCAAATGTGGCTGGTTAATTCAATAATACTATGACTGAAAAAAATTGGGAGGCACACATTTGATTAATATAATTTCTTTCTGTAAGGATGTTATATGAGCCACAATATTCTCTCTTTTAGAGAGAAACCAGTGTTATATAGCTTTAGGAGAAATCACTCCATGACAAGCATAAGGCAAGGCTTCCAGATACTAACACAACCATTACGTGGATTAGACCCATTCAATTAGCTTGATTCCGCACCATAAACCAGTCATCTTAGCTAACTGACCCTACAAGGAACTTACATGAAATGTGAAATGGGCAGTCTCAAGCCTGATCTTTCATGATGAGGGATAGTTTACGATACATTGGAATTATACTGATTACTTTAACCAGAGAAATTATATGGATGGCTAACCATGGAAATAGTAAAAACAAAATGTTGGCACACTGAGATTAGTTCATGGTATATAGTTAGGGTAGAAGGCAAAGAGCCTCAGTCTATATCAGGGTGTGTCACTGTTGACGTATGAATATTTGGTACTGATACTGGTTGTCCAAACAAGGGGAAAACCCATTTCATAAAACTGACTCTTTTCACCTTGGTGGGTACATAATAAAATCACTATACACAATGTATTCCAGAAGAATTTGAAATACTTCACCAAGATTTCAAAACATACATGATCAGAGGAGTCACTGAATTTATGTGCTGATACTATAGAAGATGTGTTTTTCTTATAAACATCAGAAAAGAATGTTTCAATTTCAATGAATTTTGCCGTCATTAAAATAACATGAGAAATTGGGATAGGAATAGACTATTGAATTCTTTAAGCTTGCTCTGCCATTCAATAATATAATGGCTGATCATCTCCTATCACCTTCTTCACTATCACCTATCCTTAGCATCCAAAAACTAAATTTCCATCTTTGCTTTAAATATTCTGTTTGACTCAGCATTGATAGCTCTCTGGAGAGTTTCCAAAATTCACACTTCTTTGAGAAAACAAATTTCTCCCCATCTCAGTTCTAATTGGTCAATTTACGTAACGCCTAGTTACAAAATTCCCATCCATGATAAACATCTTCACAATGTCTGCCTTGTTACAACAGTAAGGAGTTTATGTGTTTCAGTAAGATTGCAGTTTTGTTTTTTGAATACTCAAAAACATATATTCAATCTACTTAATGCCTCTCTACAGAAAATCCTTTGTCCCAGGATTCAGTCTATTGAACCCTTTTTCCTCTCTCTCAAAGATAAGTGTATCTTTCATAACTCTTTCCCTGTGTCACCACTCTTGAGTAAACATATTTTTTCATGCTATATACAACAACTTGCATTATTAGTACTCACAGTCGCATTATCAAACAATATACTTACAAAGGTATACTTGTAGAGATCAATTTCTCTACAAGTATTATCTTTTTTAAATAAATCTTGCTGGAATACACATTTATTTAATTAGTACAGCAGAATGAAAACTGATTGGATTCTATATTTGTAGCATTCTGTACAAATATTTCATTTAGAAGATGCATTAATGTAAAAGTTGCTGAAATAGTTATGTTGACCGTTCAACCTACCGTTGAAACTACCGTTCAACCCCCCATAACTCTTAAAAGAAGTTCTTTAGAGCCAACTCAGTTTAAAGAACTAGACTGTGACATTAAAATTTGGTATGACAGCTGTGAAGTTGGGACAAAGTGACAGGATTGTGGCATGGTGGTTGGGCAGCACAGTGACTCAGTGGTCAGCAGTGTTGTCTCACAGCACCAGGACCTGGAGTGGAGTTGAATTCCAGCCTTGGGTGACTGTCTATGTGGGGTTTGCACGTTCTCTCTGTGTCTGTGTGGGTTTCTTCTGGCTGCTCCGGTTTCCTCCCACATTGCAAAGATGTGTAGGTTAGATGAATTGGCCATGCCAACTTGTCCATAGTATTCAGGGATGTGTAGGTTAGGTGCATTAGTTGGGGTAAATGTAGAATAATAGGGTTGGGGAATGGTCTGGGTGGGTTACTCTTCGGAGAGTTCGTGTGGATTTGTTGGGCCAAATGGCCAGTTTCCACACTGTAGGGATGCTATGATTCAATGAGAAATCTGTAGGAAAAACAGAACTGTTGAAAATATTCATCAATTCAAATGTACCACAGTGCAGCCTCATTGAAGCTCATTATAACTGCAGTATGACTACTTTACTCTTGTACTCCAATAACTTTTTAATAAAGGCTAACAACCATTTGCTTTGCTATTTTCTTTATTATTATGAAGGATTTAATAAAACATGTGTATTTGAATTTTGTTTATGATCAGAATTTTAAGACAGATTAGGGCGGGTAATTGTAGATTGCGAGATGAGAAGTTAGAATTCGGTATTTGTAAAATGCTGGGGGGGAAAGTATTGTGTGGTCCCTTTAAAAGATGGTGTTTTTCTGTGCTTCAAGATTTAAAATGCAAGTACATAGAGAGCTGGCACTGAAACATGTGTATCAAAAGGCCATAATCTTAGCAAGCCTAGTAGCAGTTTTTACCAAGACAACGGGTTTTTTGAATTTAGCCAATAAATTTGAACCAGGTACTTAGATACCAAAAGCCTATATTTAAATCTGATGGTTTTGACAACATAGGATCAATCCCATTGTTAGAAATATTGATATGTTATCAAGAGTGTAAAAGAAGAGGGCTGTTGTAGAAAGACCCCAGAGCCAACAGCCATCTGCCAGCTAACAGCCCTTAGTTCCCGAGAAAGAAAGAATATAGGGAGGCTGTGGAGAAGGTAGCACTGACAGGGAATACTTGCGGACACAGAGATGGGTTCAAGTGTGTATACTTCAAGGCAAGGAGTATCAGAAATAAGATGGGTGAACTTAAGGTGTGGATTGGTACTTGGGACTACGATGTTGTGGCCATCAAGGAAAGTGGATAGAAGAGGGACAGGAATGGTTGTTGGAGGTTCCTGGTTACAGATGCTTCAATAAGATTAGGGAGGGTGGTAAAAAAGGAGGGGG
>NC_057728.1:30170604-30180975 GCF_004010195.1 Chiloscyllium plagiosum | reverse complement strand
GGCCTTTTCTCGTTGGAACGGCGTAGGATGAGGGGTGACTTGATAGAGGTTTATAAGATGATCAGAGGCATAGATATAGAGTAGACAGTCAGACTTTTTCCCCGGGTACAACAGAGTGTTACAAGGGGACATAAATTTAAGGTGAAGGGTGGAAGGTATAGGGGGGATGTCAGGGGTAGGTTCTTTACCCAGAGAGTGGTGGTGGCATGGAATGTGCTGCCTGTGGGAGTGGCAGAGTCAGAATCATTGGTGAGCTTTAAACGGCAATTGGATAGGTACATAGATAGGTGCTTAAGCTAGGACAAATGTTCAGCACAATTTATCGTGGGCCGAAGGGCCTGTTCTGTGCTGTATTGTTCTATGTTCTATGTTCTTTGGGTGTTTGAGTTTTAGTTCACAGTGGGGAGTCAACCTCCACTTTATAACAGTATCAAAATAATAAAATACAATATATATGGCTTTTTCATTATATCTGTCAAAATAGACTTACTGTATTCTTCTCAGTTGGAGTAATTATCTCAACAAAGTGAATGCAAAATGGCTTGCGTGGTGAGTTAAAATGATTTTAGGGGAGGATAGCTGGGGGCTAGGATTTCAAAGAAACTTAAGGAAGTAGGATCCAGTTGCTATTCTTGATTATATTTAATTGAAAATTATATTGTGTCATCACAAAATATGTTGGGACATAAGATATCCTGACAGGTCATAAATAAAATTTATTCAATAAATAACACAAAGGAAAAACTTCAAAGTCTTGTTAGTATTTAAAAAATTGGAAGGAGTTTGCACTATGATGTGTCCAATTAATCCTTTTCAATGCATCTGCAGAGTCTGTGGAAGAAAGATTGTGGTTGATGCTATGGCAACAAATAGGGTAATTTTCTGAATCACCTGAATCACATGATAGACATCACGTACCAGCTGAACACTCAGAGAGTTAAATCCTTTCCTACAAAGGAAAATAACTTGATTCAGTGGTGCTGTATAAATTAGCATATCAGTGCTAAGAGGTTTGAGGGACTTATAAGTCAAAGTTCTTGATTTACAGGTTGAAAATGAGCAACACTTTATTATCATTCAGGGAGCATTGTGAATATTCCATGTTTATTTCTATCCACTAATGTATGTGGAAGTCTATTGAGAATGGTACACTTCCACGTTCCAAATATATATTGTAGAAATAAAAAGTTACATCAACATATTTAATTTAAAATTTAATTAAAAATTTACCAACATTCACAGGTTAGTCTTATAGCCATTTTATTGAAGGCAATTAGCGTGACAAAACTCCAACTCAGGCTTCTGTTCTACAGTTTTCTTTGTAGAACAAATAGGCATCAGCGATACAGCAACATTATAATCACTCATTATTTTCTCTGGATTGTACACTTGCCTCTGGGTTTCCTTTTGATCACAGCCTTGAAGTGGAAATTACATATCTTCTCATTGTCTGTTTTCTTTTGCAAGTCATCAAATTATCTTTGATGCCAAACTATTGCAAGATGCAGGAGCTAAACACTGACCTTTCCAATGTTACAATGACTGAGGCAAATAGAATTATTACCTTTCAATTTTTAATGTGAGAATTGAAGTTTATCATTTTCAGTCTATTATGAAAATTTATTGTCTAAACTATATCCATTTCCTTTTGCACCACTCTCCCAAAATAAATACAACTTCATATTTTTAACAAAATTATCCTTCAATATACTCGTTAATTTCAAGTCAAGCAGTAACTGAAGAAAGAAAACAAAATAATGTTTCAGACCAATGATCATAACTGAAAGAAGCTACTAATGGAACAGGTTATAAGCAACTACTGTGATAGGAAAAGTGGGATGGTAGTTCACCAGGCTGATCCCTGGAATGGAGGCATTGTCTTATGAGCAAAGGCTAAACAGGTTGGGACTCTACTCACTGGAGTTTAGCAAAATGACGTGATCTCATCAAACATATGGGATTCTTAAGGGATTTGACAGGGTAAATGCTGAGAGGATGTTTCCCCTCTAGGAACATAGGGCACAACCTCAGAATAAAGAGGTGCCAATTTAAGACTGACTTGAAGAGGAATTTTCTCTCTCAAGGGTTGTGAGTCTTTGGAAATCCTTGTCACAGAGAGCTATGGAAGCACAGTCCTTATGTATATTTAAGGCTGAGATGGATAGATTATTGATCAATAGGGGAATCGAGGGTTACGGGGTAAGGGGAGGATTTTCAGATCAGCAATGATCCTAGTGGTGCAGCCTCCAGGGCCTGAACAGCCTACTCTTGTTCCTATATCTTATGGTCTTGTGGGAGGATAGAACTATGGGATGATGATTCAAGGAAAAAGGGCTTGGTACAAGAAAAAATAAACAGAAGATGGGTTTTGCGAAGGTGAAAGTGGATTCTGTCTGAAATAAAATGTGAATGGATGCTCTGATCTGAAATTGGTGAAATCAACGTTGAAGCTGGAAGGCTGTGATGTGTCTTATCAAAGAGAGAAGTACTGCTCCGTCAGCTTCCATTTGACCTTTATTGTAAGAGGCCGGGACAGAAAGGTCAGCCTGAGTGGAGAATTAAAATGCCAATCGCTTAAAAGCTTGAGGCTACACTTGCAAACAGAACGAAAATGTTTTGCAAAGCAATCGCTTAATCTATATTTGGTCTTCCTAGTGTATAGGAGGCCATACTTTGCATAGCAAATACAGCACACCTAATTGAAAGAAATATAAGTAAATCACTGTTACATCTGGAAGCCTGGATGGTGAGAAGGGAGGAGAATAAAAGACAGGTGTTGCATAATCTATGCTTATACAGGAAGGTGGCTTGCGAAGAAAATTACAGCTGATTCAAATGTTCATGAGGGTGTCATGGAGGTAAAAATACCCTTGGAATGCTAACCTGTAGTTAGATGGCGATATCAGATCGCAGGTAGCAAATGTGGTGAATAAATCCATTGAATTTGAAGTGCGGTGGCACAGAAGATAAGAACAATGGAAACGTTATGATGGACTGCAAGGGAGAGGAAGGGCTGATGGCAGAAATGCAGGAAATTAACGGACATAGTCAAGGGCTTTGTCAACCATAGTGCAGGGCAAGGAATCTTCAGCAGAGAAACAAAGAAGACATATCAGAAACTCTGGTAGTGAAAGGTGGGAACTTCAGAACAAATATGAAGAACAGAGAGACTGAAATAGAATTCATGCAAAAGGAAGGAAATATGGTCATATTAGTCGTCAATTAGTCAAGTTGGAACACTATAAGTTATGCTAGATATTGGTTGACAGTCTATCCCTAGAAATTAAGTTCGAGAAGTTTAGTGAAGAAGAGAAGAGTTGGAAACGTTCATGTGAAGGGAAAATGGTAAACTGGAACTTGGAAATTAGAAATTAAGGCTGGAGACCGAAGTAGGATTGGAACCAAAAATACTGCATTAAAGTTAAGCAGGAACCTATAATGTATTCTCATAGCAATACCTTCTATTTCACAGAAATGATTTGAGTCATTGTAGTCATTCAATGTAAGCACAAATTCTGACAAGGGGTGAAGGGTAGTTGAGGAAGGGAAATGATTGGACTGTCTTTTGCTATTCACCTTATCTGGCCTTTCATGATTTTATAAATCTCTAGTCTGAGCCTATACAGTGTCTCCTTATAACTCAAACCCTCCAGTCTCAGTAACATCCTTGAACAAACTCAAACCCTCCAGTCTCAGTAACATCCTTGAACATCCTTTTCAGTACCCTTTCCAAATTAATAATATCCTTCCTTTGGTAGGGCAACTAGAACTGGACACAATCTCCTGCACAGCCGCAATATGATGTCCCAACTCCTACACTCAGTGCTCTGACCAATGGAGGCAAGCGTGCCAAAGACCTTCTTCACCACCTTATGACACCATTGTCAAGGAACTATGTATCTGAACCCCTAGGTCTCTCTGCTCAACAACACTCCCCAGTGCCCTACCATTAACTGTGCAAGTCCTGCTCTGGTTTGTCTTTGCAAAATGCAATGCCTTGCATTTATCTAAATTGAACTCCATCTGCCACTCCTCAGCCCATTCGTCCATCTGATCAAGAAAGAGAGCATAGGTTTAAGGTGAGAGGGGAAACTTTTTCACACAAAGGGTGGTGCATATATGGAATGAATTGCCAGAGGAAGGGTAGATACGTACAGTTACAACATTTAAAAGACATTTGGACAGGTACATGAATATAAAAGGTTTAGAGGGATATGTGCCAAATGCAGATAAATAGGAGTAGTTTAATTTGGGAAACCTTGTCGGCATGCACAAGTTGGATTGAAGGGTCTCTTTCCGTGCTGTATGACTCTATAACGAAGAAGTTGACAGTTCTCAGACTGTCCTGGTGAAGGCAGCAGCTTAGAGGGATTGAATGTTTATAGTGAAAAAGAGATGGCTAAGACATAAAAAAACTGCCCAATTGTAGTTGGAAACATATTATGTTTCAAGATTGGAAGAAATCATTTCAATAATGCAAGAACAGACTGAAACAATCTTGCCAATAAATTTGTATATCTAGCTAAAGTGAGCTGATGATAGCTTATGATATATATTGGGCATTCCATTTTGCGAATCGTGGTAGAGCATTAAAAGCAGATTGTATAGAGTTGGGGTCGACAGTTTTAGAATCCATTGAAGGAGGTTTTCCAGAAGAGATGAACACAATGAAAATTCGCCAACTGATGGTTTGATGTTGGGTGGTGTGAAACATGCTAAAGATGGTGCCAAAGAGTTGTGATTCAGCTCTGCAAGTTAGAGATCTATCTGTCAAACAACAGAGGTGCTACACTGATCAGTAATTTTAATGGTAATTTTAGAATTGAACCTGAGAAGATGGAAATCTAGAAGATCAGAGGTAAGTAGTTTCTTAATTGCTACTAATATGATGCAGTTCAAGCGATTTGTCTCTATGCCAAAGCAGCAATAGTAGGAAATATCTATGGATGTGATAGATTAAGTCTCTCCCAATAATACAATCTGTTTCAATAAAACAAAACTTGACTATTGCCGAAAAAAGTTATTGAAGCTTTAATCTTGCACTCATCAGGACAATTTGCAAGAAGACTACTTAGGCTGATTGGATATGATCAGAATACAGCTTATGCTTGCAAAACTCAAAACATAGTGTTAAACATTAGTTGCAATTCCAAATGATCCATTTGCTAAACAATCCTAAATGTGCAAAGGAGTACACTGCTAATCAGTTTAGGATTACCGGTCAATCTCACAATGTGGCATATATGCACGCACTGGAAGCTACATATATTAATACAAAAGGCCCTATTCTTTGTGGACAGAAAGAACAAATGCTCATGCTCTGCCTGTTTTAACTCAACAAAGTGGGTAACACCAATTCTCTAGTTCATTTCTCAAGAAAATGCCTTGACCAGAGTCAATTGCCTGGTATAAATGTAAACAAAGTTTGGCAGCTACCTGTCTGTCATCATCTAAATGATGCATTCTCCATGGCAAAACCTTGCCAACCAATCAGCACTCTTTTCTCACATAGTAAAAATGTCATTTTCTGTTTACATTCATAATTCTTCCAAAGTGAATGCAAGATGAAAAGCTGTGACAAAATCATCTTTTTTCTGCAATCTCCATTGCCTGTGGATTATATTCCCAATAAGAAGAATAAGAGGAGCCTCTTCTTTAAAAATAATTTAGTGATAATATATTTAATAATTTTTGGTTAAGATACCAATACACATTTGCTTTGCAAGTTTTATTCCAGTACATTTTTGAGAGATAGAATTTCATTTGCAGTGTTCAATGTTACTATAGTTACAGAACAGCATTATGAAAGACCATACTTTGGAACAAAAAAAATAGCCACAACAATTAAAAGTATTCACTTTAGACTGAATACTGTGCAGAAGACATTTAAAATAAAACATCTTTTTGTGTAGGCAAGATTAATTTCCATCTGAAATGTGAGCAATTAATATTGTTCTAATTTATAGAGAATGAGAGATATAGGAAGCTCTCTTTGATTAATTGGAGTAATACCAAAATAATTCACATGCTTCCTGCAAAGTAATCATCCAAATTTTCTAAAATAACTAATTTAATATGTGAAACAGCTTCAGTCTTGGTTAAATTTCATAGATAAGCAAATAGCATGGAGGGATTCTTGGAGTAGTTTGTAAAGGCAACATAGTTATACATGGCCACACAATGTTAAAGCAAAGGATAGATCTATCTTGATATCTTATATATAAGATTTTAAAAAATCAAGTAACGATTTTTTCTGACTCTGAGTTGAAAATAAACATAACTACATTTAAACAAAATAATGCAGAAGCAATCTAGTTTCTTTTAAAAAATATGCGAATGCATTGATACTGACAAAGAGTCATTTTTTAAAAAATCCATAATGTAGTGTGGGTCTTGCTGGCTAATCCAGCATGTATTGTCCATCCATAATTGCCTTTGAGAAGGTACTGCCTTCTTGAACTGCTGCAAATCTTGGGTTGTGGGTCACCTACACTATTAATAGGAAGGGAGTTCCAGATTTTGACTCAACCGCAGTGAAGGATGGTGAGACCAAAACCAGACTGGGATGCACTTTGCCGAAATCAACTGCTCTAGCTGTTGGAATGATGTCAACCTTCCAATTGCTTTCCAGTTCAATAAAACCACCCTGTTCCCATGCTAACATTTCCAACTTTGACCTGCTAACAATGTTCAAATGAGGTTAAACACAAGCTGGAGGAACAATACCTCATTTTCCACTTAGGCACTTTACAGTCTCTAGGACTCAATATTGAGTTTCATAACTTCAGGGTTTTAGCTCTATACCCCATTTTTTTCTTAAATCTGCCATCCTCCCCTATCTTGTAGTTCTGAAAAGGGTTACTGGACTTGAAACATTCATTCTGTTTTCAATTAACGGATGCTGTCGGACCTGCTGAGTTTCTCCAGCCATTTCTGTTTTTGTTTGATTCAGATCTTCAGTGACTGCAGTTCATTCTTTTATTTTATTGGTTTGTTTCTTGGTGGCTTTTCTCATATCAATATCTTCTTTACCACCATTATCACTGTTGTTTTTTCCTCTGGATACTCTCATTTTCTGTTTCACCAGCTCTTCCTCTCCCATTGTATACAGTATGAAAAATGGCATTTTGTAAGCTCCTTACAGCCCTGAAGAGGCCATACTTGACTCAAAATATTTTCTCTCTTCACAGATACTGCCAGACCTGTTGAGTTTCTCCAGCTCTTTCTATTTTTATGATGGAGTGAATCGGTTTTGTGCACCAATGGACTTTCGTTTATTTGAGATGCTTTGCAACCCAGCATGGTAAATAGTGGCTCTACAACAGTTCATTAGGTAGTCCTGGAAGTTATTTTCCCCTAAATGTAAGGGAAACACCCATAACTGAGAGGCTTATAGTTTCAGTTATAACTTTTAGTAGTGTTCAGCCTGTGAAGACCGTGGAACAAGTGTCCCCGATAAGGCAATGATAGACTTTGTGAATGAAAAGGTAGTTCCAGAAGTGTTGGGATAAAACCCAGAAAAAAAATTCTTAAAGTGGAGTACATGGAAAGTAAGAATCTATTTGCAGTTTGTCACAAAGCTGGTTCTTTTTACTAATAGCTGTTCCTTTTCTCAAGGATAGTGTGCCCCTGATATTTTTCAGAGGGGTCGTAAAACAGTCTGGAATCTGAAATGGCTCTGTGGGAAGCTAGGGAAGTGATTGCTGTGCCTCTTGCTGAGATATTTGTATCATTGATAGTCACAGGTGAGGTGCTGGAAGACTGGAGGTTGGCAAACGTGGTGCCACTGTTTAAGAAGGGTAGTAAGGGCAAGCCAGGGAACTATAGACCAGTGAGCCTGACCTCGGTGGTGGGCAAGTTGTTGGAGGGAATCCTGAGGGACAGGATGTACATGTATTTGGAAAGGCAAGGACCGATTAGTCAACATGGTTTTGTGCGTGGGAAATCATGACTCACAAACTTGATTGAGTTTTTTGAAGGAGTAACAAAGAGGATGGATGAGGGCAGAGCGGTAGATGTGATCTATATGGACTTCAGTAAGGCGTTCGACAAGGTTCCCCATGGGAGACTGGTTAGCAAGGCTAGACCTCACGGAATACAAGGAGAACTAGCCATTTGGATACAGAACTGGCTCAAAGGTAGAAGACAGAGGGTGGTGGTGGAGGGTTGTTTTTCAGACTGGAGGCCTGTGCCCAGTGGAGTGCCTCAAGGATCAGTGCTGGGTCCTCTACTTTTTGTTATTTACATAAATGATTTGGATGCGAGCATAATAAGTACAGTTAGTAAGTTTGTAGATAACACCAAAATTGGAGGTGTAGTGGACAACGAAGAGGGTTACCACAGATTACAACAGGATCTTGACCAGATGGGCCAATGGGCTGAGAAGTGGCAGATGGAGTTTAATTCAGATAAATGCTAGGTGCTGCATTGGGAAAGCAAATCTTAGCAGGACATATACACTTAATGGTAAGGTCCTAGGGAGTGTTGTTGAACAAAGAGACCTTGGAGTGCAGGTTCATAGCTCCTTGAAAGTGGAGTCGCAGGTAGATAGGATAGTGAAGAAGGCGTTTACAAAATTATGAGGGGCATGGATAGGGTAAATAGGCAAAGTCTTTTCCCTGGGGTTGGGGAGTCAAGAACTAGAGAGCAAAGGTTTAGGGTGAGAGGGGAAAGATATAAAAGAGACCTACGGGGCAACTTTTTCACATAGAGGTACATGCATGAAATAAGCTGCCAGAGGAAGTGGTGGAGGCTGGTACAATTGTAACATTTAAGAGGCATTTGGATAGGTATATGGATAGGAAAGGTTTGGAGGGATATGGGCCGCGTGCTGGCAGGAGGGACTAGATTGGTTTGGGATATCTGGTCGTCATGGACGGCTTGGACCGAAGGGTCTGTTTCGATGCTGTACATCTCTATGACTCTATGGCTGTGTTGGTACAGAGATGAAAGGTTACTGGGAGGCCTTTATGTTTATATGTAAACAGCTAAGACTTTAGGCCACAAATTTCATGTTTTATAAGTAACCTGTATAATAAAAGGGGAGTGGTCAGTCCTAAAAGCTGATTTCTTGTTGTTAGTTCAGTTCAGCAGTGGGCTGTGTGGAAACAGGCTGCTAGACTCTCTCTCCATCTCCCTTCTAACTTGGACCTGTCAGCCTCTGTTTCAGTTTTACTCTATGTTTCAGGGGTTTGTTTATAGGGACTGTTGCACATATTTTTCGGAACAGCATAATTAAGTCTAGCTTGAGTAGACTGAGTTCTGCGGGTATTCTATATTCTGTTCTTTGTGTTTCATTCCGTAATTTTGTAAATAATTTTTTGTCTGTTTTAAACCTGGTAAGTCATCCTAGCTAACTTACTCTGGGTAATTTTCACTGTACACTTACCAAAACAAATAGCAAAGTTACAGTCTGGGCTGCCTGCTTAAGAATGTTTTGAGTGGTCTGCCCCAGTCCATAACAAGTTCCAGCTGAGGTCACAACTTAAATCTACTTAGATGTTAGGTACAATTGGTGAGTATTATGCTACAATGGAGTCTAAAATTCCAAACCTGGATTTAACAGTTTGGAATTCCATGGTTGATTGGTTAGCCAGTAGTACACGACTCATTGACTGTTGTCTTTTCTTAATGATTCCTTTGAGGACCTTGAGAGAAAACTTGCTGAAATTTAATTTCTGCTTTGCTGTTTTGATCAAAGAAGTTTCATTACTTGCAGTCAGCACAAATACACATTTGGGAACTTTTTACAGCCTAGAGGTGTCACCTTCATGGCTCTGAGTTAGGGGTCTTGGGAATATAATCAGCAGAAAATGTATGAAGCCATACTGACTACTTAATAAAACCCTTATATGGTTTTAAAAATTCAGCACTGTGAAAGTAATATGATGAAGTCCTGGAACTAATACATCACACTGTGTTGATGTGATGAGTGACAGCAGTTGAAGATAAAAGACTACTTAAACGTACACTTACAACACATTACAACAGCAGAAACTCTAAGAATTAGATACATAAAACTAAACTAGAATCTAGGTTTGCTAGCTATCTTCGGGGGGGGAAGACTACTTAAACGTACACTTACAACACATTACAACAGCAGAAACTCTAAGAATTAGATACATAAAACTAAACTAGAATCTAGGTTTGCTAGCTATCTTCGGGGGGGGGGTTTAAACTAATTTGGCAGGGGGATGGGATCCGGACTTGTAGTCCAGCAAGTAGGCTAGCTGTTTGTCAGGATGTCCAAGTGTGTGGGGAGGCTGTGAAGAAGGTAGCACTGACAGGGAATACTTGCGGACACAGAGATGGGTTCAAGTGCGTATACTTCAACGCAAGGAGTATCAGAAATAAGGTCAGTGAACTTAAGGC
>NC_057728.1:30103223-30163383 GCF_004010195.1 Chiloscyllium plagiosum | reverse complement strand
GGGCTGTTTTCCCTGGAGCATCGGAGGCTGAGGGGTGACCTTATAGAGGTTTACAAAATTATGAGGAGCATGGATAGGGTAAATAGGCAAAGTCTTTTCCCTGGGGTAGGGGAGTCCAGAACTAGAGGGCATAGGTTTAGAGTGAGAGGGAAAGATATAAAAGATACCTATGGGGCAACTTTTTCACACAGAGAGTGGTACGGGTATGGAATGAGCTGCCAGAGGAAGTGGTGGAGGCTGGCACAATTGCAACATTTAAGAGGCATTTGGATGGGTATATGAATAGGAAGGGTTTGGAGGGATATGGGTCGGTTGCTGGCAGGTGGGACGAGATTGGTTTGGGATATCTGGTCGGCATGGACGTGTTGGACCGAAGGGTCTGTTTCCATGCTGTACATCTCTTTGAATCTATGACTATGACTTTGAAGAATTCCTGGATGCTTGCTTTGACTATCTCCCACTAGTGAATCAGATGATTTCCCACCTTTGGAATTCCCATTCTCAAGGTTTACAGGGATCAACATTTAACTTTGACTTCCATATTTCCCACCAACTTATTGGTCCCTTTTGGCCAGTTGAAGGTAGTGATTAGAAAAGAATTGGTAGATCTGATCACTTGTATTTGGGGCTCGAACTGAAAATTTTCCCTTACGTGGACCAAAGTTTAAGATCTTTGACTGCCTCTATCATGAGTCTGTATTTGGGGCCTAGCTTATTGTCAGCTGTGCTGAATTATCTAGCTACATCATTCTTACAAATGTCTTACAGTTTTATGGTGTTCTACAATGACATCCTACATTACAACAATGATGACACTCTCAAAAGTACTTCACTTGGGGATTTCCTGAGGTTGTGAAAGGCACTATTTAAAAGTGTGTCTTTCATTTTCTTGGAACATTTGTAGGCCTCTCTTTAGAACTGAGAGCATACTTTGATCTGTCAAAGGGGAGGATCATCAGGACATCTGCTCCCAAGAAATTATGTTTGAGCACTTCCTCTGTGAGTAAAATTACTACCCTGCAGCAAGACACCCAGACTACAGGATCAATAATAATTTCCCCAACACACTGATGAGAATTGATTAAGGTAACCAATACCAGACTGGAGTGATAAAACTGAAACGTGTCCCCTCACCCCCAAGCTTGATCTGGAACATCATAACCTAGACCTTCTGGTCTTTGAGTATTTGAAGACCAGAACTACTCCAAAAGCTGTGTTTTGGCATCTCTAAGCAATCCAACGGTTCGCTAAGTTCACTGATATGTACTAATTGCCTGGAGGTTTACATTCCTGATGCACATCAGCACATTTACCATCTGCAAATCTGAGTTAGATTCATCCAGCTACACCCACCATAACTTAACAGTCAGCCAGAAAAATCAATGCAATTGAACCCCCAATCACCCATTAACCACCCCCAACACCTGCATCACCATCCACAGACCAATATTCAATTGCTTCTTCTGACATCTAAACACACTCCTCCCCCCACGAAACCCACATCCCACCAAACACTTAGCATTCCCCGATCTAACCCACACTCAATACCTGACCTATTCTATCTCCCATCCACTTAACTGTCACCTGTACCCTCTCACTCACATTATTCTAACTACTCACTGCACTGATCTGCCACCTTACCTCTTACCCACATACCTATCTCTTTACCTTCTCACCAAACTCCTATCCTACTCCACTTAGCTATACCCAAACCTATCACCTGACCTGCTATTCTAACCCTGACCCCCCTAGCTGCCTCCCTAACCCTTCACCCAGAAAAAAAAGAGTTCCATAATTTTTTCAGGTGTGTGTTGAGAAGGGCATAAAGAGTTGATATTCCAGTCTTATTTCAATACTATTCATTCTGTTCTGGAAAAAGGATTCCTAAGATGCACACATGGTTTTAATTTTCTTAAATATTTTGAATGTTTCATCTTTTCAGTATTATCAAGAATTATTTGTAAAACAAGAAGGCAACCAATGTTAATGATACTTTAACTTGGTGGCATGTCAAAATCAAGCAATAACTGTGTGTGCAATGTCCCCATTCTGCCCTCTAAATTACAATGTGTTGATGAAATATGCTGCCAGTGTCATACATAGCTTTTGGTGGTTTTGTGCTGTTTAAGATAATGGATTCAGAAGGGTGTATAACATCCAAGGTACGTGTTTTCTTTAACAGTATCTGTTTTAGCTGCACATATTGGAAGAAGTTGCAGATTATGAAGGACCAATTGGAACCTGTCTCCTCAGGTGACTTAAATCACCTTAAATAACTGGTAACTGAAATACAGGTGATGTACCATTACCATTGGCTGCAGCCAGCCTTCCTGTTTTTTCATTACTTACCAGTGATTACTTACCATTACTTTTTCATTACTCTGTTTGAGGCATGCACGAGAATTCCTAGATGCATGGTATTCCAACCGGAACTCTATCAACAAACACATTGAATTGGACCCTATTTACCACCCCCGAGAAAAAGAACTGGAAGTGACACCACCATGGGAAATGACATCACTATAGGAAATGACATCACCAACCCAAAGAAACCCAAACATATACATAGAAAGCAGGAAACATCACCAGTGCTTCACCCGGAGGCTCACTGAAGATGTTACCTAGTATGGTGACGAAACATCTGAAAATGAACCTTCCAGTTCAGCGAGCAAACCTCCATCCAGAGGTTATTTTGATCCCAGTTGATGTTATCCCAAGTCCCTCCTCCCTACCTTTTATCTTAGCCTGCTGGACAAACTTTCCCCATTCCTGAAGAAGGGCTTATGCCCGAAACGTCGATTCTCCTGTTCCCTGGATGCTGCCTGACCTGCTGCGCTTTTCCAGCAACACATTTCCAGCCCTGGCCACAATATCTAGCCATATTGACGCTGGGTCCACACAAGCCCAGTCACTAACAAAGGGTAGAAGGGAAATTAATTGACATCTTTTAATATCCGGGAGGTTCACGTCCTCCAACCCAAGAGGCAACTGCAATGTAGCCAGCTTGATAAGAGGTCACCTACAGTGCCAAATAAAGGAGCTAAACCATCCTTTAAGTCTCCAAAATGTTTGCCTAGGAAAATTTAAGGGGAGCATTTGTATAGGGTACAGCAAACAGGGAAGGATATCCATTTTAATAAGAGCTACTCGGCCTAGCCAGGATACTAGAAGTGCCTCCCATTGCTGAAGATCTTGCTTAATCCTGTCGAGCAAATGGGCAAAATTGGCCTTAAACAACTGATCAAAGACAGGAGTAATACAGATGCCTAAATAAAGAAACCTCCCCGCCATGACCATTTAAAGGGAACCATGATTCACCCTCCACATCAAATATTCTCCTAAGACCCCCATTGGCATGGCCTCTGATTTTGAGAAATCAATCTTATAAGCCGAAAAGGAGCCAAATGAATATCCATGTATAATGTGATCTTATGCGATTTTAATCCTACTTCTGGGGCAGCTGTATTACGATCCCTATGATAGCCTCTGCCAGGGCTCAATCACCAATGTAAAAAGTAATGGTGAGAGGGGACAGCCTTGTCGACTGCCCCTACAAATACTAAAATTACTAGATCTCACACCGTTGGTGAGAACAGCTGCCAGAAGATCACTATACAGGACCCTCACCCACATAATAAAAATGTCCCCAATCCAAACTGTTCAAGGGCATAAAAAAGATAAGGCCATTCGACCAATCAAGTACCTTTTTGCATTCAAGGAGACCACTAATCCCTGAACCGAATCATATTCAGTAACCTCCTGACAATATTAGAGGATCTACAGCCTTTTTCAAAGCATTCTGGTCGTTCTTTATCAATGGAAAACAGCACAGATTCCAATCTTAACGCAAGAACCTTAGACAAAATTTTACAATCAGAATTTAAAGGTGAGTGTTTCCATAGGAAACACTCTGTGGTCTTCCCTTTCTTAAGGATAAGAGAAATATTAGCCTCTCTTAAGGATGGCGGGAGGCGATCACGGCTGTACGAGTAATAATATGTCTAACATTGGCCCTGACAATATACTTATAGATGCTTTGTAAAACTTGCTAGAAAGACCGTCAGGGCCAGGCAGCTTTTCACTCTGCATCTGTTTCACAGCCTCCTGTACCTCTTGCACTGTTAAAGCGGCATTAAGGAAAGACACCTGTTCAGTGGTAATACCTGAAAGATCTAGGTTCTTAAAGAAAGACTCCATCTTAATCCATCCATCCACACAACATTCAGACTGTATAGTTCAAAATAAAACTTGCAAAATGTAGCATTAATCTTTTTAGAATTGCAAGTGACCATCTCAGTCCCATCCCTAATTAAGGTAATAGATTGGGAGGCATTCTTTCTCCTGGCAAAATATGCCAGACATCTCCCCGGCTTGTCACCATGTTCAAACAGTCCTTGTTTTGCAAAGGAAAGTTCCTTCCTTGCTGTCTGCATGAGCATGGAATTCAAGGTGGACTGAAGAGCTGTAACCCACTGCAGCTGAGACACTGATGACTTATCAAAATACACCTTCTCGACTGTCTTTAGCCGTGCCTCAAACAGGCTTTGCTGCTTCCCCTTCTGTCGTTTCTGACAGGCAGATTAAGAAATATTTATCCCCCCGGCATAAGCCTTAGTCATCTCCCAAAGAAGAGACGGGTTACTGGCCATATCCAAATTGGTGTCTAAAAATACCTTAAATTCATTGAAGCAATATTCAATGAACGTACTGTCCTTAAGAATAAAGGGATCCATTCACCAGTGCCGAGAACCCGCAACATTGCCCTTAACCACAGTCTCTAAATGTACTGCAGCATGATCCGAAATAGTGATACTTCCAATTATTGAGGATGTTATCAAATCCAAGGATAGTGCAGGGGTTAGGAAAAGATCAATCCTGCTATGATACTTGTGAGGATTAGAAAAGAATGTAAATCGTGGGATGGAGACCTCCAGACATCCACCAATGCTAGTTCAGCACATAAGTTCATTTGTTGCTTCGATTGGAAAAAAAGTGTTGAGGGGCCTCTAGACATTCTATCCACCGCAGGATCCATGAGGCAATTAAAATCTGCCCCTATAATTATCTGCCGTGGCACAACAGCCATAGGTTTGGAGAACGCATCTATCAAAAATTTAAGGGAGTGCACTGGGGGGCAATAAACATTCAAAAGGCCATACTCTTCTCCAAGTATTGAGACACACCACCCATACTCATCTTTAATCTGATCTCGCAACTTAAATGAAAGATTCTTCCTAATTAGTATGGTCATTCCCCTGTTCCTCATACTAAAGAAGGAGGAGTACACCCGATTCAAACCCATTTGCTGCAATTTCAAATGCTCATCATCGAGATGCATCTCCTGCAAGGTGCACCCTCTCCTTTCTAAGGCTAGCAAGCACCTTTTTCCTCTTAACTGGCAAATGGCTCCCTCTGGAGGGAGGGAGGGAGGGAGGATCGGCTTTGAGGCCACTGCTGTTTGTCATTTTTATAAATGACCTGGATGAGGGCATAGAAGGATGGGTTAGTAAATTTGCAGATGACACTTAGGTTGGTAGAGTTGTGGATAGTGCCGAAGGATGTTGCGGGTTTCAGAGGGCCATAGATAAGCTGCAGAGCTAGGCTGAAAGGTGGCAAATGGAGTTTAATGCAGAAAAGTGTGAGGTGATTCACTTTGGAAGGAGCAGCAGGAATAAAGAGTACTGGGCTAACGGTAAGATTCTTGGTAGTGTAGATGAACAGAGACATCTTGGTGTCCATGTACATAGATAATTGAAAGTTGACACCCAAGTTGACAGGGCTGAAAAATGTGTTGCTGGAAAAGCGCAGCAGGTCAGGCAGCATCCAAGGAGCAGGAGAATCGACGTTTCGGGCATAAGCCCTTCTTCAGGAATGTCAACCCAAGTTGACAGGGTTGTTAAGAAGATATACGGTGTGTTAGCTCTCATTGGTAAAGGGATTGCATTTCGGAGCCATGAGGTCATGCTGCAGCTGTACAAAACTCTGGTGTGGCCACACTTGGAGTATTGCATACAGTTCTGGTCACCACATTAAAGGAAGGATGTGGAAGCTTTGGAAAGGATTCAGTGGAGATTTACTAGGATGTTGCCTGGTATGGAGGGAAGGTCTTACAAGGAAAGGCCGAGGGACTTGAGGCTATTTTCCCTACAGAAAAGAAGGTTGAGACATAAAATATTCAGAGGGTTAGATAGGATGGATAGTGAGAGCCTTTTTCCTCAGATGGTGATGGCTAGCACAAGGGGACATAGCTTTAAATTGAGGGGTGATAGATTTAGGACAGACGTCAGAGGTAGTTTCTTTACTCAGAGTAGTAGGGACGTGGAACACACTGCCTGCAACAGTAGTAGACTCACCAACTTTACAGGCATTTAAATGGTTATTGGATAGACACATGGATGAAAATAGAATAGTATAGGTTAGATGGGCTTCAGATTGGTTTCACAGATCGGCGCAACATCGAGGCTGAAGGGCCTGTACTGTGCTGTAATGTTCTACGTTCTAATATTCTAGGTACACCATTTAAGGACACAATTAGCCATGACTTTCTACAACATCATTTGAACTCCAAAAAGGAAGAATTCAGCTTAGCAATTGCTGAGCATAAACAAAAAAAGACTCATGAAACCTGAAATGTACATAAACTAAAACTATTACAATTAACATTTTAGTAACTACATACACAAAAAACCAACAAACTAAATGAAATACAAGGCACTTAATAAGGGGCTCTATCCGCTGTTCACAGGGGGCACTTACATCTCTCAAAAACACCTTCATAACTCCTTCCAGCTTGAGGCACATCCCAGGCCCAGGTCAAAAAAGGAAAGAGAAAAAAATATTAACAAGGAAATTAAAAGTAGACACTCTACCCATTCCCAAATATACATTAACACCCATTAATATCAGAAAAAACTCAGCCACCAGGTCCGGGGTATGCAGTTGGCGAAACTGTAAGACATGATCAAGTCATCAATTCAGGAGAAGTTCCACGCCAGACTGGACCCGATTGCAGCCATGCTCCACAAGCATGAGGAGCAGCAGGAAGCAACTTCGATGGATTAGTGGAGGGAGCTGCAGCTGCAGCTATGGAAGTGCCCGACATCTCCAGTGAGTGTCCCGTGTGTTGAGACTTGTTGGAACCTTTACCTTTTGTTTTCTTTAATAGAACAGACTTCAAGAAATTTGTATACGTTCTATAACTCTTTAAATGGTGAATTTTCACAGAAATAACTTAAGTGGGGAGGTGAGAGTGCTACTGTGCCTGAACTGATCAAAGCAGACCTCTCAGATTGCTGCCATCTTGGATCCCCACCTTGGTATGTTTAAGTTGTTTGTGACTTCAACATTTAGTCTGGAACTATCACATACCTGATTAAATATATTCAGCTTTAAGTAATCTCTTCATGGTTTTATCTCAACACTTCCGATCTGGGACTAACACTCTTCAATCTAATGTAACCAAGTTCACTATATATAATTCCCATCTCATGAGCACTACATTATAATAAATACCTCATAAGATTGTCCCAGTCAATTTAAAAGCTGAAACCCAGACGTCTCCTTCTCTAAACTGTGGGTTTTCCCCAAGCTTATAAAAAAGTTGCAGACGCCTCCAATTAATTTTTCTTTGTCTGTATATAAGGGCTTTAAGAAAAGGAGTCAAAATTCCAACCAGTATAGTTACAATTTGCTAGTGGCTAAATCTTATTTATTTTGAATAAACAATAGTTATGTTAATTACAGAACCTCATCAGTATTTACTGTTAACCTGGTATCATCAGACCGATAAATTGAGGGCTCAGTACTTGGATTAAACCATTAACTTTTGTGGTAAGCCAGGGTACAATGAGGCCCAAGAATCAGCACACTTTCCAAGTGGATTGTAACAATGCTCAGCGGTAAAAGAGATTGGTGCTCTGTGAAACTTCTGCCATTGCAAGCATGATATACCATGCTGCAAAGGAAATAATTATTTATTTAAACCTCTTATGTTGGGGTCATTCCAGCTAATCCAGGTGATAATTTCCATCATCACCTTCTCAAGGCAACTTGGGATGAATAGTGAAAACCCAACTTTCCAGTTATGCCGGGATCCTATTAGAAGTGTGCTCCCTTTATGAAAATGCACGCTGCAAATCATCAGTGTTCACATGGTGTTTTAAAATAAGCAATGAATTATGTTAGGGGAATCTATAAATAGAGATTTGACTTAGCATCAAATGTGAGACACCTGTCAAAATGACAATCAACTAACCTTTTTGCTGAATGCTCATCTCTTGGAGTAATAGGAGAATTCATCTTTTCACTCACTGCTCCATGAAGCCAGGCCTTCAGCTCCATGCAAAACACAGTACAGATGACTGGCTTATAATGAAGGCATTCAGACAATTCCTGAGTAGCTGTTACTTGCGTAATTCAATGCTTATTATTACACAGGCATAAATACTGATGCAATATCCCTTTCTGCTTAAACGAGGAGCACTTTTTAAATTTCCATCATCCAAGTCCTCTAAAAGTAAAGCTTCAGGTTGTAGCCTTTCCTATTATCTCTTCAACCTGGCCCTACTGGGTGACTGAAAATGGTGAAGGTATCAGAGATTGGAAAGGAGTGTTGTGGGATATCCAATGTGAGAGACAAAAACCTCGTTACTCTGTAATTCTGCCTATTAACTACAAAATGAAGGCACCTCTATGTTTCATTTGTGTTCATGCCTTGGGAGCTTCAAATTCTACTCTGCACATTTGATAGTCTGGCTTAAGTTCCTCCAAAAAAGGTCTGTACAAATTTCTCAGATAATTTTGCCATGCTTTGAATTTGTTTATCAGTGGCAGACACATTTCACTTACTTCAGCTGTCACCTGTGAGAACTACCGTTTCATGAACATAAAAGAAACAATGATAAAATAGCACTGTACATTTTCTGCATTCCACTGTAACAATTGTGGGAAATGTAGGATAATTGAATTTTGTTCTGCAAGGTCACCAGTGGGACACAAATTACCATCATGAAAACAAGCGTTGAATGTTCCCTTGACAGTGCTGCACTGTGTTTATCAAAGGTGAGAATTGCCAAAGGCTGAAAGGTCTAAAAACTTTTAGTGTATAGAATCATGTGGCTATAGCATTGTCAATGATTTGCAGTCAATTTAAATATCTTAGTTTTCCCTTAGTTTACCTTCTATTACTGTCAAGACTGTGGATTATTTGTACGAAATCACCGATATGATCTCAGCATTTCAACAGTCAGTGCAGTTACTGCATGCAATAAAGGATAAAATCCATAGTAACAAGTGAACATGATCTCACTGGTTTATGAATAGGATAAAGTAAAGCATTTTGGTAGCACTTTGCAAACTATTTTTCAATGTGACCCCAGTTTAATTCAACAGTAGCTTCTCAAGAGTGATTATGGATGGGTGATAGATGTTGGAAGTGATGCCCACATCTGATGAATGAATATACAGTATTAAAAAAAGTGAAATTAACATGACACCACCAAAAACAAGACCATAATAGATTAAACCTGTATATTTCAGATGAAACTTTAAACCTCAAGTTGTGTTTCTTCATAAATATATTATTTTATGCACTCATTCAGTTCTCAACCAGAATTTCCATATTCCATGGTGAGAGAAGAGGGAGGGAAGCTAATAGGGCCATCAACGTTGTTGTAATTAGCACATTTCCTACTTCTTGTGATGCATTCTATCTATGCCTCAGAGGCATGATTCCCAGACCCCCCCAGAACCTCAGTCTGCCCTCTCTCCAGATCCCTGCTCTGACCCCCTTCAACCCAGTTCCCTCCTCAGTCCTTATCCTCCTCTATCCTACCTTCTCCAGAGAAAGTACTTGCTCATCTTTCCAGCCAGAACTGGGCCTCTTCCACAGGGGATGTGGGGGATCGGAACTCAGGCCTGGAGTCTCAGGATGTGTCGCTCCTTCGCCTCCCCTCGCACTGGTCCTGGGCGGAGGTTGAGGCCTTAGCTGGCAGGACCTTCCTTCCCCGGGCTGCAGCCATTCCCTGCTGCAGCAACACAGCCTCAGGACTCACACTGGGGTCAGGGTGGCAGGAGGGACTTCACATGAAAGCAGCAGGTGAAGCCCCGGGAGTGTAACCTTAAACCTCCCCCAAAACAAAACCCAAAGAATGCGGCTGATGGAAATTGAGAAAACAGAAATAGCTGCAGAAACTCAGCAGATCTGGCAACATCTGTGAAAAGAGAAAACAGAATTAATGGTTCAGGTCCAGTGAACCTTCTTCAGAATGTCAGCCTTCTTCAGATCTGATGGGTCACTGGACCCAAAACACAAATTCAGTTTTCTCTCTTCACAGATGTTGCCAGACATGCAGGCCAGGCTGAGGTTAGAGAAAACATGGAAAGGTGGAATTCGACCAAATAGTACATTTCCCATCCCTAGTTTATTGAACACTCACTCGGGATTTTCCTGTATAGTTGCTGCACAATCCCTACTCACCCTCAGTAGCAAAAGAATGAATTACTTTGAAACTGCATGAAAATATGCAAGTGTCTTTTTATTTGTACTGTGAGATATTACGTACTGGAGATTTTTCTATGCAAGTCAAAATACATTACGATTTAGTGGCTTATCCATAGAACTACTGTAATCCATAATCAATCCTGCCGCCCAGTGACAATAAGCCAGTTAATTACAACTGGAGATGATAAAACCACTGAGGGTGCTCACTCCCACTCAGTATTCAGAGTAGGGTTAGGCTCAGATATAATGAGATTATCTAAAAGTTATAAAATCTTCAATGGCTCACTGATATTCATTGTAACTCATCCTTAAAGGAATTACTATTTAATCAAAGTATCAAAGAGCTACAGCTCGCAATGGAACAATAGCCAGGTATAAATAAATATTTTAGGTCGTGATGAAAATTTGAGGAGGTTTTTTTTTAAAGCTATGGTTTCTCTGACAATTGAATAACGAATAAATACCAGTAGTACAAACCATCGATCAAACAAGAGTTTCCTTTGTTTTGCGCTTATATTCCATATTAAGAAGTGATTTGATTGCAAAATACATTAGAGTCAGTCCACTGTTTCACCAACTCCAGTAACACTGACAATATAAATGACCATGATGAACTGAGTCTAGTCCTGCTGACTTAGATCTCACTTAGGGGAAAACACCTACATCATATTAATACTCAGCTACCTGACCAGACGGTGAGTTGAAAATTCCTTCATTAGCATACTCTGGGAAAAGACACATGGAAGCTCTAATTTTTTAGATATTAGAATAACCAAATGAACATAATATGACGTCTGCATTCATTAATTAAAACAAAAACAATAAAAGCCTTGTTTAACAAATCAGGCCATCAATCAGGATGACAAGCAGCAAGGGCTGCCTGAGTAACTGAAAAGAAGGCTGCCATTCCTCTCACTGTAGATGTCTATATAAGTTACATACCCAAACAATGGAGAGCAAATATTAGTCCAACCAAAAATGACATAAGTTAAACATCCACAAGCTGCACATCTTTTCAAATAAATGGGTCTTTGCAATTTTTGAGAAGATTTGTAGCTCAGATTGAGGTTCAGGTTGTAAGTTTGCTCACTGAGCTGGAAGGTCTATTTTCAGACATTTCATCACCATGCTAGGTAACATCTTCAGTAAGCCTCCAGTGAAGCGCTGGTGTTCTGTCCTGCTTTCTATTTATGTGGCTTCATCTGTTACAGTGGGTGAAATCATTTCCGGTTCTTTTTCTCAGAGGTTGGCAAATGGGGTCCAAATCGATGTGTTTATTGTTGGAGTTCGGGTTTGAATGCAAGGCCTCTAGAGACTCCCGTGTATGTCTCTGTTTAGTCTGTCCTTGGATGGATGTGTTGTCCCAGTCGAAGTGGTGTCCTTCTTCATCTGTGTGTAATGTTACTTGTGATAGCTGGTCTTTTCTTTTGTTGGCTCGTTGGTGCTTCTGTATCCTGGTGACTAGTTTCCTGCCTGTCTGTCCAATGTAGTGTCTGTTTCAGTCCTTGTACGATATTTTGTATATGACATTCATTTTGCTGGCTGTTGGTACAAGGTCCTTTACGTTCATCTGTAGCTGTTTCAGTGCGTTGGTAGGCATGTGGGCTACCATGATGTCAAGGATCGCAGTAATTTGGTAGTCATCTCTGAGATGTCTTTGATGTATGGTAGTGTGGCTAGAGTCTCTGGGCATGTTGTATCTTGTTTGGGTTTGTTGTTTAAGAATTGGTGGACTGTGTTTACCACATATCCATTGTTCTTGAATACGCTGTGTAAGTATTTTTCTTCTGCTGCTCGTAGTTCCTGTTAAACAACAAACCCAAACAAGATGACACAAAATGCCCAGAGACTCGAGTCACACTAAGACATCTTGGAGGTGACTACCAGACTACTCTGACCCCTTGGCATCATGTAGCCCACAAACCTCCCAATACACTGAAACAGCTACTGATGAACCTAAAGGATCCTGTACCAACAGCCAGCAAAACAAATGTCATATACAAAATATCCTACAAAGACTGCAGCAAATACTACAATAGACAGGCATGAAACTAGCCACCAGGACACACGAGTACCAACTAGCCACCCAAAAAACAAAACCAGCTATCACTAGTATCCTTACACACAGGCGAAGGAGGACAACACTTCAACCAGGACAACATATCCATCCTAGGTCAGGCTAAGCAAAGACAAGCCTGGCATTCAAACTGAAACTCCATCAATGAACACATTGATTTGGACCCCATTTACCAACCTCTAGAAAAAGAACTGGAAATAATATCACCCACTGTAATAGACCAAGGCACACAAAAAGAAAGTGGAACATAACACCAGCGCTTCACCAGAGGCTCAACTGATGATGTTACCTAGCATGGTGACTAAACCTCTGAGAACAAACCTACCAGCTCAGCCAGCAAATTTATAACCTAAATCGGTCTCCACTCATGACACAAAATGGGAGTTGGGTTTCCACAGGCTCAGGCTGTAAAGTTAATGTGAAATAAGAAAGTAATTGCAAATTCTGATATTGAACATTTTCTAAGAGACTCCATAATTCTTTGCTTAATTTAGTCATCTTAACTCCTGCAAAAACACTAATTTTCTTTAGCTGAACAAAGCAAAAACATTTCAACAAAAAAAGGAAATGGATAATGCCTCTGCTGATAGCAAAATGGGGCAAATCAGATCTCATGATTTTCTATTTGTACCTTTGTCAGGCTTATAATTAACACAGTAAAATCTTCTTGGCATCTATCTCAAAAAAGTCTGCACATTTGAACAGTATAGATGAACTGGACAAGAGAAATCTAAACATGGGATAAATCAATAACCTTCAATCGAAATTCAAACAAATTACATTTACAACAAAAAATCTGAGAGATTGGACTCCTAACAATTCTGGGCAAGCTATCCACCCAACTACATTTCATGCTCTAGTGAAGCATGACACTTTTTCCAATTTCTCGAGTTCATGGTTCATGCAATCTAGTGAACAGTCTACAAATTTTCATTTCTGAACCAATAGGCTTCATGATTATCTGAGGGGGTCTCCTAATTTCATTTTCAATATAAAAGGAGTTATTGGGAGTTATTGATCCTTAGCTAACGTTATGATATTTGTGATTTGATCACAGTGTTGACAATGTCAACTTTTCAATCCCTTAACTCACTGTAGCTGGGCAATACTGTTTATTTTAAGGTAGAGACTAACTCAAAGATCACAAAAGAAGACTTTTCAAAATAATAGAAGAAAATTCAGAATATATACCAATAATCACTGAGGAAATAGCTACTAAAATTCATTTTGCACACAAAGTCATCATAGAGTAGAAAATGTGGAAATCATTCCGTGACATAAACAGCAGGATGCAAGAGCTCAGTTAATTGTTTTTCTTCTGCAAGTTTTAGACTTTGTTTTGAGCAACCAAAAGAAGTCCAGAAAAATATAATCCAACGTCCAAATAAAATGAGCTGTTCAATGATAGAAGTCTCCTTCTATTGGTCAAGTATTGTTTTGTTTAGAATGATTTGTAACCAAATTGTAATTCATTTTCACATTCAATTTGTAAATAATCTGTAACTGAATGAAAATATTTGAATATAAAATACTCTCATAATATATTTTCTTCATGAACCTAAGGCAGTTTTACTTCAAATGACGTGCAGTCCCTTGAAACCATCTCTAGATCTTCTATTCAGTAACACTACTTTCTTCTGCTGTGGTGGATTGGGCGTGTACACCTCTTCTTTGTTGAATAGTAATCTATGGGAGAAAGAGACAGACTGAGTAGAAAAAAAAGACAACTTCACAATCACGTATGACATATAATAACTGTTCAGAAGGTCCTTTACTGTTGAGAAGCAATTGTTATGCCAAGTTTAACAACCTTATTGAAAAAAAGATAAATGCACCATCCTGTATGGACGACAAGTCCCACAGCAGCTGTGCAGCCTGGTAATGTTGTCAGTGAGGAACTGTTGCTATCAATCTGGACTTGTCGATAAGCTTAAACCTGCACAAATAATCTATCCAACAGTGAGAGTTTGATATCAAGGGGGTCACAGCCAGTAAATGACGAGGTGGCTCTGCATGTGATTAGGGGATGGCGAAAGGTCCATGGCTTTCTCGTCAGTCCCCAAAGCAGCTCCTCTTGTTACTTTTGTTCTTCTGTGGACCAAGTGCACATCAGGACAGGACAGGAAAGTACTAAGATCAGATTGTTGTAGTCATGCAACAAATATACAGATCAGGAGGAGTAGCCATTCAGCCCTTTTAGCCTGCTCTGACATGCACCAAAATCATGGTTAATCTGATTGTAACCTCATGGAGAATCTTTCAGCTTAACAAAAATCCAATTACCTCTGCCTTAAGAGGTTCTGTTTCCATCATCTTTCCAAGAGGCTTTTTAAAGGTTCTCAGAAATTTGGGATAATCTTTTTGTCTAATATGTTTTAAATGGGCAACCCCCGATTTTTAAACAGCAATCCCCCATTCTCGTCACCCTTCGGAAAACCCCTTCCATAGTTCTCTTGTGAAAACTCATACAATACATAACTTACATGCAGAGGCTTGGACTAACAATTCAATAATGCAATATCATTAAAACCCATCTAATTCATTGACTTTTTTTTGCTTACTCAGAATGGCCTCCATACAACTCCAGAACCCAGAACTCAGACTCTTTACTGCCTTTGGAAACGATCTAGCAAGCACTGAGAAAGGAGTGAAACAGTTCTCTCATCAGCACCTTCAAGTGCAATTAGAGATAAAACCATAGAATCCCTACAGTACTGGAGAGGCCATTTGGTCCACTGAGTCTGTGCTGACCCTCCAAAGAGCATGCCACTGAAAACCATCCCTCCCAACCCTAGCTCTGTATCTATACAGTTACCATAGCTAACCTACCTAGCCTGCGGTTCACTGGACACTTTGGGCTGTGGGCGGAATCCGCAGCACCTGGCAGAAACCCACGCAGACACAAGGAGAATGTGTAAACTCCATACAGACAGGCAGTAACCCAAGGCTAGAAGTGACCCTGGTTCTCCGGTGCTGGGAGGCAGCAATCCTTACCACTGTGCCACTGTGGTATGGTCAGCGAAACTCAACTTTTGAAAAAAAGTTCGACCCTCATAACCAACAACCTCTACCACCTCCTAGTTTCCCCAAGCTGGGAGTGAAGGTAGCTAAAATTAGGACCATTGGTTCAATTCTTCTCTAATCCAGTCCAAAGGAAGTAATTTTATTTTAAAACAGTTTCACTCATTAAAATACCTATATACTGTATAAATTGGCGAGCAATTGGAAAATAAAATCTTCATATAATTTTAACAGTTGAATGTAAATGCTTTTGCTACTTAGAATACATTATACGCTCCCTGCCGCTAGAGGTAGCTGATAAGCTATTTAAGTAGACAGCCTCAGGCAGATCACATTTTTTGGTTGGGCAATAAAATACAATGCTCATTGATGGCAACATGCTGTTATGCTGTGACACAGTGGAAAGTCATGACTGTGAGCTATTTCCTGACATACTGAGTTCTTATTACAGTTGTGTCTATAGAACAGCTGGCTGCTCAGTATAGCAGACGCCAGATAATTTCCCAGGATATGGATAAATACATGAGGGAACATCATCCATGGGCTAGTTGGCACATTATCCAATGAATCAATAGGTGATATACATGCTGCAATGCAGCTTCCTTCCTGAACTTTGATATTTGAAGTTCCTGAACAAGATACTATTGTAATAAATTGGAATCTACTTAGTTTTTTTACATTTGCAAGATGTGTGCATGGTAACATTCAGAGTCCAACACTAATTCACCTTGAGGATGCCATCTTTTTGAACTACTGCCTTCTATGGGGGAATAGTTACACCCCTAGTGCATGTTGTTTGTTTTTAAATGAACCTTGTCAGGGATATTCTGACAGACCCTTTGAACCCAGGTTTCCTGGATCAGATGTACAAATATTACTCTCCTAAGTGTGTTAGCTTGGAGGGAAACTTGCATGAGCTGGTGTTCCCATATAGCTATTGCCCTGTCATTCTAGGTGTTGGAAGACACATGCATGGAAAGTTTGTTTGGTGAGCTGTTGCAGAGCATCTTGTAGATGGTACACACTGCTATTACAAGGAGTAAGTATTCAAGGAGGTGACTGAGATGCCAATCAAGCCAGGCTGCTTTCTCCTGGATGCTATCATTGTTTTGCGAATGTTGTTGAGTTACCATCCAGGTATGTGGACAGAATACCACCACACTCTTGATCTGTGCCTCGTAGATGATGGCTTCAGTCACAAGGCAAGTTACCTGCTGTAGAATTCACAGCCTCTGGCCTCAGTATGTGACTGGTCCAGTTCCATTTCTGGTCATTAGTAATCACAGGATATTAATAGTGTTATAGCAATAGTAGTGCTATTGATCGTCAAGGGAAGATTAGGTTCTCTTTTGTTGCGGATGGTCAGTATCTGGCATTATATGTCACGAATACTAATTCCACCTATAAGTTTAGGTCTGGCTGCACATGGACACAGACTGGTTCTGTACCTGAGGATTCGTAAATTGTGCTGAACATTGTGCAGTTAGTGAACATTCCCAAATCTGACCTTATCATTGGCAGAGGTGGGGGGAAGAGAGGAGATGACATCTGTTGATGATTGCCCTAGGACACTAGGAGCTCCAGCAATGTTGTCCTAGGACAGAGTTGATTGATGTCAAATAACCACAACCATCTTTCTTTATGCTAGTTGTACACCAACCAGAGGAGGGTTTTCTCCGTGATTCACAATAACTCCAGGTTTGATGGGCTTCTCAATGCCACACTTAGTGAAATGCTGCTTTGATGTCAAGGACATATAATCTCACTTC
This sequence comes from Chiloscyllium plagiosum, assembly GCF_004010195.1. NCBI lineage: Eukaryota > Metazoa > Chordata > Chondrichthyes > Orectolobiformes > Hemiscylliidae > Chiloscyllium > Chiloscyllium plagiosum. The sequence continues at coordinate 30,146,015 of NC_057728.1, read as the reverse complement.
AAAAAAATCATTCACGGGACAGGGCATCACTGGCTAGACGTTTATTGGCCAGATGAGAGTTAAGAGTCACTCACATTGTCTGGGGTCACAGGTAGACTAGATCAGGTATGTTTCCTTCCCTAAAAGGACAGTAGTGAACCAGATGGGTTTTTCTGACAATTGACAATAGTTTTATGACCATCATTAGACTCTTAATTCGAGATTTTTATTGAATTCAAATTCCACTGCCTGCCATGGTGGGATTTGAACACAGGTCCCCAGAACACTGGCTCACATCTGAAGAAGAGTCACCAGACTTGAAATGTTAACACAGCTTTCTCCCCACAGATGCTGAGGGGAGACCTGAGTTTTGCCAGCAACTTCTGCTTTTGTTTCATTACCTGGGTTTCTAGATTAACAGTATGGCAAAAATAGCAATAGGCCGTCGTCTCCCCATAAGCCTTACCTCACCTTGGGAGTTCAGCTCTTTTGTACATGTTTACAGATTATCATGAAGTCAGGGTTGAGGAACACCGGCAAACTCCAAACTGAATTTTTTTAACAGGTCATTGCTGATTCTTTTTAGCAGTTTGGTATAATCATTTGCTAGGTGATAACGGAGAGTCAACTATACTGCTATGGTCTGGAGGCCAGGTCAGACAAAGATTTCACTTTGTAAAAGGCATCAGTAATTCAGGTGTGTGCTTTATTATAATTGACAACCATTTCTGAGACGAGCTTTCAATTCCAGACTGGTTGCTTGTGTCCTCTAGACCTCTGGATTACTAGATCAGTGACATTATCATTAAACCTCCACCATCGACCAAAGTATTTATAACTTGAGAAGGGATTTTCTATTTGCTTAGTAATACTACTCAATGTTTACAACTGTTCACTTTTCTACATACCTTTAATATTGGAGCTTTCAAATTAAAATTGTGAACTATGTGATATTGTAAGCAAACTCCATAAAGTGGATGAGAGTTGGCCTCAGTAAACTTATTTTCATTATTCACTCATGGTGTGTGGGTGTCACTGTCTGGCCAGCATTTAGTGAGAAGGGGATGGTGAGCTGCCTTCTTCAACTGCTGCAGCCCATGTGCTGTTGGTAGACTCACCATGTCCTTAGGGAGGGAATTCCAAGATTTTAACCCAGGGACCCAGAAGAAATGGCAATATAGTGTATTTAGAAGTCAGGATGCTGAGTGGTTTGGAGGGGAACTTGGCAGGTAGTGGTGTTCCCATGTACCTGCTGCAGTTGTGCTCCTAGATGGAAGTGGTCATGGGTTTGGAAAGTACTGTCACAGGATCTTTGGCAATTTTCTGCTGTGCATCTTGTAGATTTAAACACTATTGCTACATCCTTGTCTCTGGCACCAGGAAGGTAGGCAAGATACACAGCCTGGAGTCATATTTCATGCTATAGAAACACACATCTGATCCCCCAGTTATGGAATCCCCTCTTATTACTGTGCTTCCATTCTTCTTTCTCCCCCACTGCCGCCAAAATTAGGCAAGACACCCTTGGTGGCATTGACTTGTCTCTGGCTGTACTGCTGAGGAACTATCAACTTCACTAATTTCCAAACTGAAATTCCAATTGACAAGAACCGTAATGGATTCAGGAGTCTCCTGCACTGCATGCCTGATTCTCCTAGATTTCCTCACTACCTAGATGTTTCTATGTTTGGTGGAACACCATTTCCCTATACATGCTATCCACATGGTCCTCTGTGTTGCAGATGCACAGCAGCAACTCCAGTCGCTGCTCAAATTCCAAAACCCAGAGCTCAAACTTGTGTAGCTGGTTAAACTGAGGCACACCACATATCAGTGACTTCACATTTACTTCAAGATGTACATTTCACCTGTCCCCACAGATTTGCTATCCCATAACTCTGAAAACTACTCTTACCCTTAAAATAAAATCTCATCAGTAACAACTGTGTGCGGCACGGTGGCACAGTGGGCGGTACGGTGGCACAGTGGACAGCACGGTGGCACAGTGGTTAGCACTGTTGCCTCACAGTGCCAGAGACCCGGGTTCAATTCCTGCCTCAGGCGACTGGGTTCAATTCCTGCCTCAGGCGACTGACTGTGTGTAGTTTGCACATTCTCCCCTTGTCTGCGTGGGTTTCCTCCAGGTGCTCTGGTTTCCTCCCACAGTCCAACAATGTGCAGGTTAGGTGAATTGGCCATGCTAAATTGCCCATAGTGTTAGGTGAAGGGGTAAATGTAGGGGAATGGTTCTGGGTGGGTTGCTCTTCGGAGTGTCGGTGTGGACTTGTTGGGCCGAAGGGCCTGTTTCCACACTGTAAGTAATCTAAAAAACTATATTTTCCTTGGGTATTACTATTTTATTTCGATTTTATTTAATTTTAACTTTTTTGTAACGCTCTTTTCTGCAATCCAACTAACTCCTTTTTGACAAATGATAACTTTTTAGTTTTAAGCTATTTAGACTGACTCCTTAACAACAGCTTCTCACCAACTAATAAACTTACAGATCCCACTTGGCCTTTTCACCCCTCCACATAGCCTCTCTCAGCAGTGTTTTGAATGAAGCCATACCCCTATAACTGTGTTTGTTTGTTTTTGCTGCCCCCTCTCATTGTGCTGTGTTCAGAATGAAGCTAAACATCTAACATCTCAAGGTCTCTTCAGATTTTTAATTGTAGATCTTTTGTTGCTCCTGATTTTACTGGATATTTTCTCATCTATTAAAACTTATCGCCTGCAGTTCACTGTACCTTTGACATCGCATTGTTATTTTATTGTGGAAGTTAGTAGGCAGGAAAATTCCTCTATCCTTCATTACAAGATTTTCTTTAATTAGATCCTCCAGTTTGGCTTGAACTAAGTTTTGATTGAAGTGCAGTATTGTTGCTTGCTAAGAAATAAAAATATTTGTTGTGACTGACTACCAGAAATCTCTCAAATGTCTGTAAATCTTCTGCTCTAAACAACCTTCACTTCAATTAAACGTTAAGTCAACTCAACTCATCTTGGAAACTTCAGTCTACTTTGTAGCACTCTTGCAATGTTCAAAGTTGTAATATTTTTCATCTGTGAGCTGCATGAATGCAGTTTAAGAGTGAGATATCATCTTTTCAAATCTTTAGGGGACATCTAGGATAATAACCTTTATTTTAATGTGCTCACAAAAAAGCTTGCCCAGATAGAATGATTCACTAGCGACTGCTTGTGGGCCAGCTATCAATTTTCTTTCCTGTTTATAATCAAAAAATTGAGTTGTTATATTTGACATATTTCTCCCTGTACAATAGAACAATGTAACATGTTATCTGTACATATAATACTGCTACCTGTGAAAGCGAAGTAAAAGTTACGACAGTCCTAAAGTCTCCGAGAGAGCATTGTTGGTGAACTTGGGAGTTACCACATCTCAGGTGAGGGGTGAGGTTGCGATGGCATGATCTTCACAATTACCTCAGTTGGTAAGGAAATTGAAACCATGATATTGGTACCACACTGCATCGCAAACTCGATGCCCAACCAATTAAATTGATGCTACCTGTACATCAAACACTGCTGTGTACAGGTACACATAATACAGCAACCTGTAGAAACACTTCTACCATTTGGTTAATTTCTTCACAAATATAATTCAACTTTGTGCTAAAGATTTACATTAAGATTACCAGTCAAGCTGTTCATTATTTCCAATTATTTAATGTTCAATTGAAAAGCATTTTTGAAATAACTGGTCCATTTGGGATAATATATAAATACTCTTCCAGTGTTAACATCATGAGTTAATGTTGCAGTGAAGTTATTATGCTTCATCTGAAGGGAATCCTAAATACTTCAACTATTAATATTTGCACCATAAAACAGAATGTTTCAATGCAGTTGAAATCAAAAGCAACAGCGAGGCTTGAAAAGGCACTGATGTGCCTAAATTTAAAAAGTATTTAAGGAAGATGATGATTATGCAGGAGTTCAGATAAATGAAGACACTGGAGCTTTGATCCAACGGTTCTCACCTGCCTGACTGGGCTATTTTCTATCACCATCTTTCTATATCTACTAAGTGAAGGCATTTAGTTAGTCTTCATGTTTAAAAAGTCCTCTTGTAACATGTTGAGCTTGGAATGTTCTTCTGGCTATGGAATAATAGTAATTTTGGATGTAGACATACAAGTATAAAACAAACTGATGAATTTAATATCAGTTATTTTGAAGAATCCCAGTCTAGAAATGAAATCTGGAGACATTTCATTGCTCATATTGTCAAATAAAAGAAGGTACAAAACAATCATTGCTTCATATTCATAAACCAGGGTTCGAATAATTCTTGCACATTGGAGTAGCTACATTATAGCAATCATTCTCTTGGTGCCCAATTACTGGTGAATGTTGCAGGCTAGATTTGGCAACTGTGGGATAATGTGAAGGTTTCAACATTCAGCATCATGATTTGATGTGGCTCAGATCTTCCCTTGTGGTGGAGAAGATCCATACTGGTACAACCTGTTCGTAAATAATAGGACTTGGTTGGAACCATTTAGCTTTCCGACATTTCAGAACTTCAGAACTATGGAGAATTTCACTGCTTTCAATGTGAAAGAATGTAATTAACAATGCTGCAAAAGCAGTCAGTAAATGCAATGCCAATATCAATGCAAGTTACTTGAGGTCCACATTATTAAGCACATCATAAATCCTCTGTACACAGTGCAAAACTATTTTACAATTGCTAGTAGTCTGGGGGTGGCGAAGAACAGATATAGATCCGATACACAGTTTGCAAAGTCATGATTCAGAGATGATCACATGATTCAGACAGTCAATCAGTACATTATCAGGACGGACTGGATGTGAATCTATGTTCTAATCAGCTAATCAAGGATAATGAGTGAAATCAAAACTAAATCTTTTAAAAGCTCCATGAACATTTATACCTAGCATTTAACCAGAATTAATTCCATTACTGAAAAGCATTTTAAAAACTTTGGGATCTTTTATTTTAGCATTTTAATAATTTAGCTGAACATTTGCCAGGTGTTTAAGGCAAACCTAATTTGCAACGACCTTTTCAACTATATGTTTTGTAAATATAAAGGAAGCTTTCCCAGTGAACTTGACCGCTAGCACACTAGGAGGTGAGCGCAGTCACAGCTGTTAATGGCCTTAGCTCACCAGTGAAGGAGAAGTTACAGTACTGCAGAAAGATTGTCTTTGTTTACAACGACCGAGCAGAAACCTGGCAGCATTACTTCTGACACTGTAGTGTTGGAAGTGCTGCTTTAAATTTACAAAGAAATGCTATCCTATTTGGGCCTGAAAGCCACTGTTTAGTTAAATGGACAGGAGGCAGCTGCACAGTGTCTGCTGACACTTAATGAATTAAAGAATTAATGCCCACTTGGGAGAATGGCAAAGAGAAAGAAGAGTCACAGAAGAAGCAGGTGTATAGTCAGGTAGGTGGGTGTTGCACCATTTGATAGATAATTAATTCCAGGAATGGGCACATCCTACCATTATACATCATTTTGTTATGAAAACTCACATGTTACCCCACCCAACACTCCCCAGATAAGAATTATACCAAGTTGTCTTTCCTGCTTTTGAAGCTTTTCTACAACAAACCCAACAAATGTGATCTGTGTCAAAAGAGAAATAAAAGGATTAAGAGTTCTTCCTGGTCACACATGGCGGGACAAATTTCCTTTTAATGACCCCCCCTTCCTGAACTGATGAAGGCACATATGCAGGACAAGAGTGAAGAGCTAAAATTACATTTGTCACATGTGGCCACGGTCAACAGGACTTGGTCCTTGTCTTGATGCCCCTAGTCCAATTCCCATCAGAGTGAAAAAATGGATGTAAGGACTCTATTTTAAAGCCTTTCTGCATCCATTCATTACATAACGCATGGCGTCTTGGTATTTTAATCCAGAGCATTCACTTTTTACTTTGCAAACTGTAAATTAAACTTTTATCTCTAGAACAATCTACCATAAATTATTAATAAATTGTAACTGTTTACATTCAGCTTTACTAATTGCATTTCAATGATCAGATTAGAACCAGAGATGAAAGATATATTTACATCTATATACACACACCAGTCTCGTCCTCAAAGCACCAGACAAGTACTACCAGTGGTGCCTGTGCATGGTCCCCAAATGTGGTGGTAGGAAACACAGTCCAACAACAATGGCCTCTCTCACATAAATATGTCCAGCATTGAGGCACTAACTACTCAGACCCAGCTCCACTGGGCAGAGCAGTATACTACCTCGTCAAATGGATATGCTACCTCCCCCAAAACACAGGTACATTTAGATTTTATTTTAAACTTATAAAGACTTTAAGTCATGCTTTGAATATTATATGAATGAAAATTAGATCTGAAAATTTGAAGGTGTAAAACCTGCTCCGACATCTCCCCCCTCACCTCCATCCAAGACCCCAGAGGATCCTTCCACATCTGGCTGACATCTTCCTGCACCTCCACACACATCATCTACTGTGTCCATTGCTCTCGATGTGGTCTCCTCTACATTGGGAAGAAAGGATGCCAATGTGTGGAATGTTCCAGAGAACATCTCTGGGATAGACGCACTGAACAATTACCACAACCCACTGCCCGGTGGCCAGACACTTCAACTCTCCTCCCACTCCGCCAAAGACATGCATGTCCTGTGCCTCCTCCACCGCCAACTCTTTGCCACCCGACGACTGAAGGAAGCACATCTCACCTTCCGTCTTGGGATCCTCCAACCACACAGAATCAATGTTGATCTCACCAGTTTTTTCATCTCCCCTCCTGATACCTTATCCCAGATCCAACACTCCAATTCGACACCACCCTCTTGAACTATCCTACCTGTCCATCTTCCATCCCACCTATCCGCTCCACCCTCCACTCTGACCTATTACCATCACCGCCCCTCCCACCTTCATCCATCTATCGCATTCCGAGCTACCCTCCTCTCAGCCCCATCCCACATTCATTTATCTCTTTGCCCTCCACCTCCTGATGAAAAGCTTATGTTCAAAATGTTGATTCTCCTGCTCCTTGGATGCTGCCTGACCAGCTGTGCTTTTCCAGCACCACACTTTTTGACTCTGATCTCCTGCATCTGCAGTCCTCACTTTCTCCTGTCTAATTTTCTCCTTCAATCATTTTTATAATCCGAGGTAAACAGCAAGTTGATAAGTTACAAGTACCAGCTTAGTGTCAAGTAACTGACATTTACCAAAAAGGAAGTTTTTATGATTTTTGCCACATTTTTGAGTGTTGAGGTCAGGACACACTGCTACCTAACTGCAATGTGACTTTCCAGCTATGGATAAGGTTTACAGGTTTACAAGTTAGCAACATGAATGAATGAAGGTTTAATCCCGCCAGCAAATAGTTTCCCTATCTTCTTTCTCTTTCCATACAGTTTCCTTTTCACCAATATTCACTCTATGCCCTTTTCCTCCTGATTCTTCCATCATCCCATTTGTTACACTAATCCTCTCCATTTCCATTATCCACCTCCCCCCATCTACTTCCTCCAATCCTCACTTGTGACCCAACCATAAATACTTAATTAGTCTAAAAATAGTCTATTTCCTTTAAATGACATACAAACTGGAAACAATTTGCATATATCAGGAGGAAGTCAATATCAGTCTAAAAGTCATGGAGATGCAGCAGTCTGTGGGAACTAACTAGGGCCAATACCTTAAATGCACAGAAGCAAGAGTTCAGAGGGAGAAAGGAGCACAACAGACAGTTAAGGGAAATAAGGTGAGAACCAAATGGAGTAGAGTAGAGTAGCTTTTATTTGCCATTTCTATCATACACAACTGATACTGTAAAAACGAGACAGTGTTCCTCCAGTACCGAGGGTGCTACATGGGCAGCAGAAACTATACAATTGTACACAGCACAAAGTGCATAAGAAGTGCAAAACACGCAAGTTTCAGTGTAACAGTAGAATGATGAATGATAGACATTTTTCTAGCAGCAATACAAAAGAATTTCAGATGGGAAAGAGTCCGATCATACTACGTTAAGAAGCCTGATGATCTGGGGGAAGAAACTGTTGCATAGTCTGACCATGAGAGACCGTATGCTCCGGTACCTTCTGTCAGATGGCAGGAGGGAGAAGAGTTTGAGTGAGGGGTGTGTGGGGTCTCCCACAATGCTCTTAGCCTTATGGACGCAACGTGTAGAATGCATGGCTGAAATGGAGGGAAGGGAAACCCTGATGATCCTCTCAGCTGTCCTCACTATTTGTTGTAGGGTCTTATGATCTGAGACGGTACAATTCCCGAGCCAAATGGTGATGCAGTAGTTCAGGATATTCTAAATGAACCCTCTGTAGAATGTGGTGAGGATGGGGAGGTGGGAGGTGAATTTTCCTCAGCCTGCACGGACAGTAGAGATGCTGCTGGGCTTTCTTGGCTATGGAACTGGTGCAGAGGGACCAGGTGAGATTCTCTGCCAGGTGTACACCAAGAAATTTGGTGCTCTTCACAATCTCCATGGGGGAGCTGTCGATGTCCAGCGGACTGACGAAGAATAAATGAGATAAAGTCAACAATAAAAGAAGCAGGCCCAGTGTAGGCCATTGACAGTGAGGGGCCTCAGTAAAAGCAATCAAAAGGTTTTGAGTGTTCGTTAACTTACCTTTCAAGATATGAAATTGGGCCCAAAAGTGTCATCTAAGCTGGGGAAGTAGCAGACAACAGTGACATCTACCACAGAAATGAAGTAATGCAGAAAACTCGAAATAATAAAATCAGAAAATGTGACAGAAATAGGATAAAAACACAGTTTATGTTGGGTGTGTGTGCTGAGAGCAGGAGTTAGTCTGTGTGGTATTGCAAAGGCAGTAAGTAAAAAAAACACTCAGATTGTTTTTAATACGTTTGCACCTCCTGCAGGTTTTCCAAGGGGCTGAAAGAGGTGATCTGTCCAGAAGCAGTAGGAAATGAACTGAAGGGCTAATTAAGCAACTTACAGCAACATTCTGCTGATATTTCAATTTTCTCAGTATTCCATGAACTCCACGCTGTGTGACCATCTTGGTGACTCAGCAGGAGGCTGCATGGGAGAACTGAGTAGTGAGAGTTCAAGATCTTTTGCCTTTCAAGGTTAGAACAAGACAACTCTGATATCTTCTGCTGGTAGAAGTATGCAATTGCTTGATGAGCTGTAGAGACTGAAGTTCCCAGTAGAGCTGGGGATAATACAGTCAGACCATTCCCATCTGATTGATCAGGCCTCTCAACATTTCTACTTTTTCCTATATTCCTTCAGCAGCACAACTGCTGCACAGGAAGAATGAAGGCTGCGTGCAGTAGGAAGGGTCACTGAGTCAATATCCCACCTCCTCCTAATTGGACAACAATTCTTTGAGATGGACTATTATATGGCCACTTTACAGAAGATTGAAACTGTAGTTGTTCCTGTTGTGCAAAGTCCAAATTAAGAAAATTCCGCCAATGTTTTAAGTCACTAACCTGAAATGTTAACTTTGTCCACAGATGCAGTATTTCCAGTTTCTTTTTTCAAATTTCCAACATCTTCGTTATTTTGTTTAATTTTGATGTTTGGAATAATTTTTTTAAAAAAGTCTTGAAAATAGTCGAATTGAATGTAGTCATTGAGAAGTGGTTTAAAAACTCAGCACCTTTAAAGTCAAAAATTCAGAACGTATTGTTCTATGGTGTGATATAACTTAATAAAGCTTTTGGAGTTGAGGTTTCAAAATTGTAGATGAATGTTGATTACTTTGCCTTTTAAAAAAAAACAAGCACAGAAAGGCCTTCCGCAGCAGTGACCCAAACAACATTGCTCAGAAAGCAAGATGTTGCAGGTCTTGTGGAGTTAATAAAAAGTTGTTTATGTTATGTGGTAGGTAGAGTAAAAAGATTAATTAATTAATTAATTAATGATTGTTTTCTAAATTGTAATCAGAGATTGAATGTTTTTATGGTAGTTCAGAGGAGACCTGACTGGGCTAAAAGACAAGGTTAGTTATCTCTTATATAGTTATATCTTAAAAAGGAGTACAGGACAGTTCAAGGAAAACTCAGTCAGCTCAGTTGAAAGGTTTAGTTTGTGCAACTTATAAACCAGGATTGATTGGTAAGAAAACTGAAGATTATTAAGATTAAGAAAACTCCAGCTCAGGAAGAAACTCAGGAAGAGCTCATGTTGGAAAATTTGGAAAATTTTCAAATTGTCTCCACAGATTTTATCTTTGCCGGAGACTTTTTGGGATTTGGTTAATTAGAATCCTAAGATGGAGTGTAATTACAATGGATTTGAATCTCTAAAAACAGATAGTTTTGACTGGTTTCTGGCACTATGTTTTAAGACTTCTTTAATTATATTTTATATTTGGATAGCTTGGTTTTTACTTAGCTCTTTGTGCTATAAATTTCTTTGCTGTTGTTAAGGAAACTTTGCAGCCTCATGTGACGTTTGAGTGACTGAGCATCATGTTAACTAAAGTTATAAAAAAAAGAGATCTATCAAGTCAGGTCTCATTCTGGGATTTGATTTGTCTAGTAGTGCCATCAGCTGGACAAAACATGGATTAAACTCATGGAAGAGTTCCTAAAGTTTTTTTTAAATAACAAGAACAAATGCCTAGAAATTGAGAACCCTTTTTGACATCAAGAACAGAGGTGTTAATACATGTGAACATTTGGAGGGTGGTAGATTTGCTGTCTCTTTCTCGTTCCTAATTAACAGCAATCATATTGCTGAAAAGGGAGACATGTACAAGATTGTCTTCCACTCATCAAGATAAATGCCAACCAATCAACAAGGTTATTCTTCTGTATAAATTGTTGTAATCATTTGAATTTCTTGTATTTTTCCTAACCAGTACAAGGTGAAAAGCATTGGGTGACAAGTCTCTGCCTCACAGTAATATTCAAAGTTCAATACTACCAAGTGATTAGTGGACACATGAATTTAGTCATAACATCATCGAACTTGTAAAAAGTGCATTCAAAAGTTCTTTTATACTCAAACTCACGTAACAGAATCTGGAATGAGGGGATAAGAAGCACTATCCAAATCTCATTCATGAGTCTTTTGGCTAAATAATCTTTAGCAAAATTATCCTCTCTCAGTGGTTGTAGATTTGAATTACATTTGACAATAACTGGCTGGCAAAACCTATGGCTGTTTAGGATCCAAAAGCAGTTCTTCATAAGTGTAAACATTTACAGTCACTATTATACCAAAGCTTTACTGACAACATGTGTCAGATTCTCACTATGATCAGAATCCAATGAAGAATGTAATTAAATTAGGTAACAGATGATCAAAGATTAACCAATCATGCGAAAAGCTTTACAGATTCAATTTTAAGAAATACTCAAGCTAGGCCTCGAAAATTAGTTTTTAAAATGATTTCACCTTCATTACAACAAGTTTACAACAATATAACATGCAACCAGAGTATAGACTGGTGAAAATAAATCTTTGAAAAACAATTTTCCCCAGATTTTAATAGATTAGTTGGTTGAAGCTGTCGACTTGATTGTCTTGGACTCAACCTGGAAATGGAGGAACTATAATCTAAAAATCTTGTATTCTGTAGAAGCTAGTTTCATTGACAGCAGATTTGTATTTACTGGCAAATTTGGACAGGTTGAAGTGAGTATCCTAATGTCAATCTTTACTTATTTGAATGGGATGAATATGCCACATATTTAATATTTTGTAAAACTGCAGCCAAGACTTTAACATTTATTTACAATAGCTATAAACTGCATTATTCTAGAATTAAGTGAGCTTTTAGTTTTGGCATCTAGTTCAAGATCATCTTACAAGCATTTCCAGTCTCTGAGTTCAGAAACCTTTACCCAGTTGGATGCAAATCTGGAGCATAGAGTCCATTATACAACATAGTCTAGGCCGACTAACAAACATCAAGCTATACAAATCCTATTTCCCAGTATACTAAATTAAATCTTCAAAAAAAAATGTTAACATGGTTTAAATATTTCCATGGAATGAACACTGACTGATTTCAATTTTCAAGTGAGATGAGGGTTAATGACCTTGACAACAAGGCCACATTTGACAGAATGCGGCATTGAAAAGCCCTATTAAAAAAGGAGTCAACAGAAAACTCTCCACTGGTTGGAGACATTCCTAGCCTAAAAGAAGTTGGTTATGGATGAAATACTGCAGATGCTGTAATCCAAGGTAGACATGCAGGAGGCTGGAAGAACACAGCAAGCCAGGCAGCATCAGCAGGTGGAGAAGTTGATGTTTCGGGTGTAACCCTTCTTCAGGACTGGGGGGTGGGTGTACGGTCATTGCTGGAGATCAGTCATCTCAGCTCCAGGAGTTCGTCAATGTGGTGTCCTAGGCCCAACCATCTTCCCTCTGAACTCAGGGACCCATCCAGGTGCCTTGTACATGTTGCATTTGTACCAGCCTCCACCACTTCCTCTCACAGATCATTCCATGCATGCACCACCCTCTGCATGAAAGGTTTCCCCTTAGGTCCATGTTAAATCTTTCCTCTCTCACTTTAGACCTATATCCTCTCATTTTTGACTCCACTAACCTCGGGAAAAGACCTTGACGATTTGCCCTATCCATGCCCCGCATGATTTTACAAACGTCTATAAGGTCACCCCTCAACCTCTGATGCTGCAGGGAAAATAGCCCCAGCCTATTCAGCCTCTCCCTATAGCTCAAACCCTCCAACCCTGGCAACATCCTTGTAAATTTTTTCTGCACCATTTCCAGTTTCACAACATCCTTCCTAAGAGGGAGACCAGAATTAAATGCGGTATTCAAAAAGTGGTCTAAACACATACTGTATAGCCATAACATGACCTCCAAACTCCTATACTCAATGCGCTGGTCAATAAAGGCAAGCATACCAAATGCCTTCATCACTATCCTGTCTGCTTGCAACTCTACTTTCAAGGAACTATGAACCTGCACTCCAAGGTCTGTTTGTTCAGCAACACTCCCCAGGATCTTACCATTAAGTCTACAGGTCCTGTCCTGATTTGCCTTTCCAAAATCTGGAACTTCACATTTATCTAAACGAAACCCTATCTGCCACTCCTCGGCCCATCTGATCAAGATTCCATTATACTCAGAGGTAACTTCCTTGGCTGTCCACTACACCACCAATTTTGGTATCATCTGCAAATTTATTAACCATGCTTCCTATGTTCACATCCAAACCACTTATACAAATGACAAAAAAGCAATGGACCCAGCACCAATCATTGCGGCACGCCACTAGTCAAAGGTCTCCAGTCCGAAAAACAACCCTCCACCACCAACCTCGGTCTCCTACCTTCAAACCAGTTTTGTATCTAAATAGCTAGTTCTCCCTACATGCCATGTGATCTAACCTTACTAACCAGTCTACCATGTGGAACCTTGTCGAACACCTTACTGAAGTCCAAATGGATAATGTCCACCACTCTACCCTCATCAATCCTCTTGATTACTTCTTCAAAAAACTCAATTAATTTAGTGAGACATGATTTCCCACACACAAAGCCATGTTAACTATCCATAATTAGTTCTTACCTTTCAAATACATGTAAATCCTGTACCTTAGGAGTCCCTCCAACTTGCCCACCAGTAATGTCAGACTCATCGATTTACAGTTCTGTGGCTTTTCCTTACCACTTTTCTTAAATAGTGGCCCCACTCTAGCAACCTCCAGTCTTCCGGCACCTCATCTGTGGCTACCAATGATACAAATATTTCAGCAAGTGGTCCAGGAATCATTTCCAACAAAGTTCTAGGGTAGACCTAATCAGAGGCTAGGAATCTTGCAGAGACAAACTTATATAACTTCCCACTTGTCTAGATGAGTGCTGCTTGAAAAACACTCAAAAACAAACTTGACAATATCCAGAATAAACCAGAATACTTGATTGGCATCACATCCACAAATATTCATTACTGTCACCACTGAGGAAGGTTAGAGGGATTTGGCCAAATGCTGGTAAATGGGATTACATTAATTTGGGATATCTGGTCAGCATGTATGAGTTGGACTGAAGGGTCCATTTTCGTGTTGTACATCTTTATAACTCTATAAATTGTAGTAACAGTAAATGTGTACTATCTACACGACATACCACAGAACTTCTTCAAGGCTCCACAGATCTTCCAAATCCACAACCACTATCATCTAGAAGGACAAAGGCAGTAGATACATCACTACCTGCAAGTTCTCTTACAAGTTGCAACTGTCATAACTTGGAATATATTGCTGTTTCTTTACTTTCACTGGGTCAATATCCTAAAACCCCCTCCCTAATGGCATTACGGGTTCACCTACAACAAATGGTTTGCAGTGGTTCAAAAAGGCAACTAGGGATAGGCAATACACATTGGCCCAGCCACGACCAATGAGTACATTTTCAAAAAAATAATTTAAGGATAGGTGTGTGACAAGTGGAAATTAAACAGTGAGCAGAGGGAGTTCTGAAGTTCAGAATAAAAGACATTAGTGACAATAGTGCCTGGAATATTTTTCAAAATTTGCTCTTGGGATTTGAGTGCTATTATTGTCCATCTCTAACTGTCCTTTAGGATTGTGGAGAGCCACTTACAAACAAAGTGGCATGGAAGGCCATATCAGAGAGCAGTGACCACATTAATTTGGATCTGAAAACTCAGGCCAGAACAGTTGACATAGTGAACCAGATAGGTTTTTACAACAGCCCAATACCTTCATGAACAATATTAAAGTGAAACAAGCATCTTAAGTCCATATTTCATAATTAAATAATAATTCCCTTCAGCAGAAAGGATTTGAACTCTCCTCTTTGAAGGATTTATCTAGGCCTCTGAATTATTAGCCCAGCAGTCTTACCACCTGCTATCATCCTAACTGTAGAAACTAAGCACGGTGCTTTTGGGATGTGGAGATGGAAAAACCAGAATAAACAGTGAAACAAATACTGAACTCTACAGGAATGGCCACAATCACAACCACTTCTACAATTTACCATTGACTGTGATCATGGCAAAATATCACTACTTGTGGTTGTCCTCAAACAATCTAATTCAGATCTTATGGGCTCATCAAGCAGCTTAGAAAGGCTAGAATGACATGTAGTATTGAATCAAGTTTCAAGTTGCTTCTAGATGCTCTGTAGCAGTTAAATAGCCACCAGGATACATGAATATCAACTAGACACAAAAAGACAACCCACTAGTATCCTTACATACAGATGACGACGGACACCACTTCGACTTGGACAATAAATCTATCCTAGGACAAGCCAAACAGAGACACACACGAGAATTCCCAGAAGCATGGCATTCCAACCGGAACTCTATCAACGAACACATTGACTTGGATCATATTTACCATCCCCGAGAAAAAGAACAGGAAATGACATCACCAACCCAATGAAACCTAAACACAAACAGAAAGTGGGCCATACCAGCAGTGCTTCAAGAATTCCTAGAAGCATGGCATTCCAACCGGAACTCTATCAACGAACACATTGACTTGGATCATATTTACCACCCCCGAGAAAAAGAACAGGAAATGACATCACCAACCCAATGAAACCTAAACACAAACAGAAAGTGGGCCATACCAGCAGTGCTTCATTTGGAGACTCATTGATGAGGTTACCTAGTATGGTGACAAAACATCTGAAAACATACCTTTCAGCTCAGTGAGCAAACCTACATCCAGTTAAATAATACTTATGTTTTCGAGTAAGGTGATTAAAAGCAAAATATTGAAGATGCTAGAGACCTGAAACCATGCAGTGTAATCTTCAATTCCAGAGCAGAGTCAGTGGACTCAAAACGTTAACTATATTTGTCTCCACAGATGCTGTCAGATCTGAATATCCCCAGCACTTTGTTTTTAATTAAAAGCTAATTATAATCATTTATTTGTAAAGCACAATGTATAACACCATAAACGTGTGAAAATGACTTTCAAGCCTCAATTTATTAAAATAACACTTGTAACACCCTGTGTAACATAATCCTTAAATACATTTAACTTGGGCCTCACACCTCTTCTTCCTTCTGCAAAATGCCAGCTTTCAGCCTCAGTTCTTTAAATCTACCAGTTTTTAACCCTCCCGTGGCCATAAATTTTAAACAAATTTGTTCAACTTTTAAATTTCATGTCTGGACAATTAGTAAAGACCTAGCCTTTAGCTTAAAGTTTTGAAAGCTTTAGCCACAACAGGCAGATGCAGGAGAATTGGAAATGGAACCATTTTCTGAATCACGGCTTTTTTCTTTAAACTTGTGTAAATACAACTTTGTTAAAAGTCTACATTTAAAAAGGTAATGAATTTTGCTAAATCCTTTCTGTTGAAACATTATTCAAAAAATCCTGTTCTGAATTTTGTTCTTTTTAATATGCAGAGAGGCGTTTACGCACCACTAAACATGCCTTCCTCACTTACTCAGCAATGCTATTTCTCTCCTTTATCCTCTACAACTAAGTTACCTGTGTTTTGATCTTTTTGGCTTCGAGATAGGGACACTATCACTGTGCCACAAGAGCTCTCAGCTTCCACCTATAGGAGGTCATTAATCAACCTGTCCAGACATGCTATGACACACCTCTGGATTGAACAAATTGTTTCTGGTCAAGAGGTAGGGATACTACCATTGCATTATAAGAGCCCCTTCTTGGAACACAAGCAGAGTGCTCCACTACAACAAAGTTTGCAGTTGAATATCCTGCATTTGGAGACATCACAGGCATCAGTACAGCTTAAGAGCAATGGGCTAGCCTCAACCTGGGAAAGCCATTTTTTGTTATCATGCTTCTTCCTTTTTGCTCTTGTTCTCCTCTCTTTTACACCGAGTTGATAGAGATAAGGTCTGGGGAGAAATGCTTCTCTGTCATACATACTGTTAAAGCTACTAAACAGTATCTGCTAAACAGCTGGGCTTCAAGTTTGTTACTGATCCCTTCCAGTATTCATGTATTTTTGTAATAAATGTATTATTTGTTGTTTAACGGACTTTATTCAAACTTTTAGATTTAATAAAAGTGGTTTCACAAATCATAAGAGTAAGGTTGTAATCTGCAGAAATAATAAAAGAGCTACTTAAGGAAAATGTTGGTACAAATGAAAACTAACCTCAGATAGTCCAAATTGGTTTAACCAGATACTCTATGCTTAAAAATAATCATAGTCATAGAGATGTACAGCATGGAAACAGCCTCTTTGGTCCAACTCATTCATGCCGCCAAGATATCCCAAATTAATGTAGTCCCATTTGCCAGGGCTTGGCCCATATCCCTCCAACCCTTCCTATTCATGTACCTATCCAGATGCCTTTTAAATGTTGCAATTGTACTAGCCTCCACCACTTCTTTGGCAGCTCTTTCCATACATAAACTACCCTCTGCATGAAAATATTGCCCCTTAGGTCCCTTTTAAATCTTTCCCCTCTCACCATAAACTTATGCCCTCTAGTTCTGGACTCCCCCAGCCCAGGGTAAAGACCTTGTCTGTTTAGTTAAGAGAGGCTTTGGATCACATTGTTTAAGAAGGTTTGTGACCACAGTTTCCAGTTTTCTTTTTAAAAAGCACTCGAAGTACAAGTTTATTACTGCCATTTATAATATTTATTATACAAGTGTGGGATACAGTGTCATTACCGAATGCCATGTTCCAAAATATTTAAAAATCCCCAAACTAAAACTGATTTATTTTGTAAAACAAATTATTCTATTACATATTGCAAGCTTTTGCAGGTGAAGGAATTTTAATAATGCTATGAATGCTGCGGCTTATCTCTTAAGTTAATTTATTTTTTCTCTATAAGTAGTTTTTACTTCTGCTGTTTTTGAAATAGCAACAAGAAATGCAAATAATGTTTTTGAATAATACATTATATTTGAAAATTGAATTGGAAGTGGAAGTGCTTTATGCATTGAGGAAATTTACACAGGCTAGACTCTATTGGTAGCACAGCAGCTAAGAGAACACCATTGCAATGTTGAGACAGAGGCTTTGAAACTTTACACCAAAGAGGCTACATTTGGGCAGTGATTTCAAATTTATCAACGGTGATTTGAGAATGAAAATAAAAACCATTTTATATTTCAAATTTAGAGTCATAGAATCACAGTATGGAATTGAAGTACAAACTGTAACTGATTTTTTGGTTTTGAATGGGGAGGTTTTGAAGCCAACACGGAAATAGTTCCCTAATGCTAGTGGAGAAATATTGGCTGCCTAGTTCCTGCTATAGCCATGGCCACCATAATTCTTCTGTCTCGGCCAAATCAATAGGGTGGTTCACTCCCATGTTTGCTGGTGATATACTGAATCAAGAGAAACAGCTAGTGATTATACATGCACAAAGCAGGTAGGTGAATTAAATTCAATTTATTGTCACGTGTACCAAGACACAGTGAAAAGCTTTGTCTTGCGAGCAGTACAGGGAGATCATAGAGTTAAGGAGCTTCGATAAGTAAATAATAGGTAAACAGCAGCAAAAACAAAAACACAGGTACAGGTGAATGTTTAGAGTTTGTGAGTCCATTCAGTATTCTAACAACAGTAGGGTGGAAACTGTTACGAAACTGACTGGTGTGTGTGTGTTCAGGCTTTTGTACCTTCTCCCCAATGGTAAAACTTGTAGAAAAACATGGCCAGGGTGGGATGGATCTTTGAGAATGCTGGCGGCCTTTCCTTTACAGTGGGCCTGGTAGATGGAGATTGTCTGGGCCGAGTTCACCACTCTCTGTAACCATCTCCGATCTTGAATGGTACAGTTGTCATACCAGGTAGTGATACATCCAGACAGAATGCTGTTGATGGCGCACCTATAAAAGTTGGCAAAGGTATTCGCCGTCATGCCAAAATTTCTCAGCTGCATGAGCAAGAAGAGATGTTGTTGGGCCTTTGTAACCAGTGCATCCACGTGAAGAGTCCAAGAAAGCTTGTTGTGGATGACCACTCCCAGGAGCTTGACCCTCTCCATTCGTTCCACCTCTGTGCTGTTAATGTGTAAGGGGGCAAGAGTAACATCCCGCCGAAAGTCAATAATGAGTTCCTTGGTTTTGCCAGCATTGAGAGCTAGGTTGTTCTCAGTGCACCATTTTTTCAAAGTCTTCCACCTCCCGTTTATAGTCTGTTTTGTTGCCATTTGAGATTCGACTGACTATGGTGGTGTCATCAGCGAACTTGTAAGTGACATTAGCCTGGCATTTGGCGACGCAGTCATGGGTATACAGGTAAGCTGGAAATGAGACAGTCAGGGGAATAGAAAGACCAAAGGTCCAGCAAGTCAGGAGAAGGGGCTATTTAGCCAAGGTCTGGGAGTGGGGAATCAGGACTGAAGTCCAGGAACAACGATGTAGCCATCAAAAATAAAAATTAGGCTGTGATACATACTACTGAGTTTGTTATTATGTGTATTGGTTACTGTGCACCTCTTGAGATTGAATCCTCATGCCCATGTTTCAAACTTCACGACCAATGAGTTAAACATGGCTCGTGTTTTCTGTCCATTACCTGCCTCCTGAATGCTAATAAAGCCTGGTCTTCAAAATTACATAGGCAACTATTGGACTATCAAGTGGTTAATGGAAACAAATTGACAGTTGGATGTCCAGCATTTGTGCTGCAGGAAAATATACAAACAGGAAATTAGCGATACAAGCAAGAAAGGTACAGATGCAATTAGGGGCAACTTTAATCTGCACATACATTGAGCAAATCAAATTAGTAACATGCTGTACAAAGATGGTTTCTTGTCACAATGATTCAGAAAACTGGACATCCCAGACTGGGTGTCGTACAATGAGAATGGGATTTATTCCCAAGCTGGTTATGCAAGGCCTCTGGGGCAGAGCAAGACCGGGAAAAGAGCAAAAATGATATGATAGAATTCTTCGTTAAAAAAAAGGTGAAGAGTGATGTACTTGATTCTGAGGCGAGGGTCCTGAATCTAAATAAAAGTAACTATGCTGATAAGACGCAAGTTAGCTATGATAAATTGGTGCATGTTTACTAAAGGGATGACAGTGGACAGTCAATGGCATTCATTGAAAGAGTGCACAGAGAAAATGCAACTATTGTTCATTCATGTCGGACACAAAAACAAAATAGGAAAAAAGTGACTAAAAAGAGAAATTAAGGAAATTAGAGTCAAGGAACAGACATACAAATTGACCAAAAAGGCCGTAAACCGGAGGATTAGGAGCAGTTTAGATTTTTGCAAAGGAGGACAAAGGAGTTGATTAAGTGGGGAAAATACAGTACATGAGTAAGCTTGTGGGAACAAACCTTTGAAGCTTTTACAATTAGTTTGAATGGGAAGAGAAAAAGATTAGCGGAGACAAATGTAGGTCACTACGTTTAGAAATAGGGTAAGTTAGACTCTGGAATAGTGCCTATGGATTTACTATTTTTGCTAAAACGGGTTCAGAGAAAACTGAATTATAGACTGGCTAGCCTGACGTTAACAGTAGGGAAAATACTGAATTCAATTACAAAATATTTTAATAGCAGAGCACTTGGAAATCAATGATAGGATTGGACAGTCAACATAGATTTCTAAAATGAAAACCATGTTTGCCAGATCTACTGAAAGTTTTGGAGGATGTAACTAGTAGAGTTAACAAGTGTGAAGTAAGTGGACGCCATTTACTCAGACTTTCAGAAGGCATTCAGTAAGGTCCCACATAACAGATTAGAATATAAAATTAAAATGCATGGGATTGGATAGATAGAGAATGGGTTGGCAGACAGGAAACAAAGCAGGAATAAATGGGTCATTCCCCCCACCCACCAATAAGGCAGCCTTTGACCACTGGGGATCTATGGGATAAGAATTCAGATACCAGCCTTTCACAATATCTATTCATGATTTAGAAGAGGGAATTAAATGTGATAACTCTAAATTTGCAGGCAACATAAAGCTTGATGGGAAGCTGAACTATGAGGAGCATGCAGGGATGCTTCGTTGTTATTTTAACAAGTGGACTGAATGATCAAATGCATGCAGATGAAGTGTATTGTGGGTAAAATGCGAGGCTATTCAGTTTGTTGCCCAAAACAGAATGGCAGATTTATCAGCTGAATGGTGCCAGTTTGGGAAAGGGGGAGGTGCAGCAAGACCAAAAAGTCCTTCTATACCATTTGCTGAAAGTATGCATGCACATGCAGCAAGGAGTGAAGAAGACAAACGGTACATTGTAATTTATAGCAAGAGAATGTGAGTACAGAAGCAGGGATGTCTTGCTGCAGCTGTATGATGCCTTGATGAGACCACACCTGGAGTACTGTATGCAGTTATGGTCTCCTTATGTGAGGAAGGGATATTATGGCTATGGTAGGAGTGCAATGAAAGTGTGCCAGACTGATTTACAGGATGGTAAGACTGACGCAAGGTGACTGGATTGGTTACGACTATATTCACCTGAGTGTAAGAATAAAGAAGGGTCTCTTCTAAACCTATAAAATTTGAACATGACTAGTTAGAGTAAAACACAGGAAAGATGCATGCTCCTGATGACTGGGGAGTCCAGAACCAGAGATCGCACTCGAAGAATACAAGCGAGATCATTTTAGGACTGAGATGAGGAGAAATTTCTTCACCAAAAGGATGAAGAGCCTGTGGAATTTGTTACCATAGAAACCGTTGTGGCCAAAACACTGGATATTTAAAGAAAGAATTAGATGTAATTCTTATGTTTAAAGGGATCAAAGGGCATGGAAGAAGGCAGGAACAGGTACTTTGTTGAATGATGAGCCATGATCATACTGAATGTCAGAGCAACTAAATAAGATATCTCTGCTCCTATTTTCTTTTTGATTGTTAAGGAAATTATGAAATTAGAAAACATGCAAATCAAAGTTTGCATCAAAGAATGATGTACAAGTTGTTCAAATTTTCCTAATGAAAATGCAAAAGTAGCTATTCAAAAATACAAAAAAGAGGCCCCTGTCCTTAATAAGAAGGAAAATATAAGCATTAATCATGTCAAAAGCCAAGTCAGTTACTAGAATAACAAATTACAGTGTACTTAATGACAGGATGTGTCACAGAAAATGTTATGATCCCAGTGTTTTTATTTGATGGGATCATAAAATGAATAACAAGAAATATATCAACAATCCATCAATTCCAATGACATCTGTCAATTATCACTTAGATAAAATGTAAGTTGTTATTTATAAAATTTCTTGATTAGTATGCGTTATAAGGAGATGTCAGAAGAATGGGGTTAAGAAACAATCACCCATGATTGAATGGCAAACCAGACTCGATACACCAAATGGTCTTCTGCTTCGAGATTTTATTGACTGTGGAACTTTAATATGGAAATAAACTGTTCTAGGATCCATCACAGAGAAAAAAGTTTAAGCTCTGATCCCCAGCATCTGCAGTCCTCATTTTCTCCATCACAGAGAAGCAAGGATTATATTTTTTTAAAAAACATGTTGTTGGCAGTTTGACCAAAAGCTTGCTTACAATATCATACTTTAAGATGTCATAAAAGAAAGATATGTAGAAGAATTTGGGAAATAATTCCAGAATAATTCTAGGAGGTTGGAGGCATAGCTCCCAACACAGTACAGCAATGTTTGCAGTAGTAGCTGTCGCAGATATATGGAAAGGTTCATGCAGAGAAGAGGTTAAAAAGGGAACAGAGAGAAGTCTGAAGATATGGGCAAAAATTTGAATCTTGAAACACTGGGAATTAGGGGTCAGCAAGTGTGGTGCAAACAGCAACAGAGTTTTCACTGAGCTAAAGTTTACACAGGGTGGAGGATTGAAAGCCATCAAGCTCAGCTCAAGTTCTATGCACTCGACAGGTCCAAACCACAATGCCATAACCTCCACCATGGACAGGGCAAGGATGCAATTCCTTAATTTACAGCATCTGAAACACGGATTCAACACTGTGTGGCTTGCACCAATGTAATCCCAAATCCAACCAATTGTGCTAATCAAGGTATCACCAACTGAGCTATTGCTGGCATTTACGGAACATACACGTTAGATGCAAGTGGGCCATTTGGTCCCTCTAGTCTTCTCTGCCATCCAATAAAATTGGATTGTAATCCTGAGGAAGGGCTCATGCCTGAAACGTCGATTCTGCTGCTCCTTGGATGCTGCCTGACCTGCTGCGCTTTTCCAGCAACACATTTTCAGTTGTAATCTCAAATCCACATTTCTGCTTAAAGGCCAATAACATTTCAACTCCTTACTTCCCAAGAATCTATCAGTCTCTGCTTGAAACATATTCAGATTCTGATACACTGCCTTTTGAGGAAGGGGGTGCAAAGACTCAACCTCAGTGGTGGAGACTGACAACATTCTTTGCTCTTTCCAGCGTTGGCTGGATGACATTCAATGTAGCCAGATTACACAAAAGCAGCAGCATCAGAGAGAGAGAGAGAGAGAGAGAGAACTTGCTGTGCCTTGGAACATATTCTTGGAACAAACGACTGGTCTGTCGATGCGAATTGCACTTAAATTATAATTTAAAATGAGCAAAAAGTGGGTAGAACAGGCAATGAAAGAGAAATCGTCCTGTACCTGTTATGTAGGTCTGTTTCCTTCTCTTGGGTTCAGGGGTCACCTGGGTTTTGAGCTGCTTGCTCTGAGGCACTGGCAGCTCACAGCTCCTCCTGTCCAACGCAGGCTCCTGTATCCCACGCCAGTGTTTCTCTCTGATTATAACACGGCTCCTGTAAAAAGCTGGAACATCATGGCATTTCAGTTCTTCCCATTCAAGAGTGCCTTCTGATGGAACTTCCCGACCGAAGTCATAGTTCCATTTTTGTCCGGCAGCTTCAATGTTAGCCCGCAGTAAATGCTGAAAATCTTGCTGGAGCTGCTCGTGATCAACGGGGCCGAATAAGTTTCTCCGAACATGGTCCACTTTGATCTTTCGATCGATTTCTAGTTTCCCTTCTTCAGAATGTCCACCCATCATGGTGTCCCTGCATCAAAAAAGGCAATCTTTAACTCTGGTTTGTGTGTGTCACAAACATAACACCCCAAATGTTACCCGTTCTGATTGCATTCCATTTCAGAAATCCATGTTATTGCATTGAACATTAATCCAACACATTCACACCAAACTGAAAAAAAAGTTGAAAGTGTGCACAGAACTTTCAACCACAATGTGTTACAGCCTCGAGTTTACAGTGAGAGGGAGATTCCTGTGAATTTATCTTTTTTTATTTATAACGAATAAACCTGCACCGACAGCGAACAAGGATCTTCTCGCTTTTGAAAATCTCGAGCGGCGGCTGTGCCAGTTGGTGCTTTGGGAGCTGTGCTGTGTCCGAGCTCAGGCACCTCCTCATGCTGCCGCCTGCCTGTTGCCTCCTCCGAGCAGCATTTCCCCGCCAGCGGGTCAGTGGCGGGCGCTAAGTGCCATCAACTGAAGGTTGTGCAACAATCACATTCCACACACACACACACACACACTGCAGCCAGCATTTCCCGTTCCAAACACCAACCCACAGTGACGCACGAAGCATTCTTCTCTAGGTTGACTTTACAAAGAATCCTGGATGTGCCCGATTCTCGTGACAAGGGTCAGACAGGCGCTCTCTGGCTGAGGGGCTAAACACATACAGCCCCTGCGCCCCCTCCCTGTTCTCTCCATTTGCTCATTACTGGACACGGCATTGATCTTCACGGCCGTCAGAAAGGGGCATCAGACCCTTGCTGAAGCAAACTTATATCATTCAGAAATCGCAGAGACGACTCTGACACAAAAGACACCAGCGTTAACTGGCCTTTAAAGTTAGCCCAACGTTCACGAGGTTTCCTACTGAACTTTTTAAACTAGATTCCTTACAGTTTGGAAGGACCCGTTTCCCTCTGAGCATGAGGCAATTTAGCATGACCAGTTCACTTAAACTGCATATCGTGGAGGAGGAAACTAGAGCAAACCCACACAGATATGGGGAGAATGTGCAAACACCTCACCGAGGGTCGCCCAAATCTAGAATCGAACCCAGGTCCCTAGCGCTGTGAGGCAGCCGTGCTAACCACTAAGCCACTATAGGATTACTTTGTTGATCAGTTCTGTTTGTCAGTAACTTAATGTGTATCCAGCTATTTCGAGTTGGACTGGTAGCTCTCTTTCCGTGTTGTATATCTCTAAGACTGAAATGGCAAGGATTTTTGTACTAATGTCCACAGGCTCGATGTTTGGGCTCGCAGAACAGGAACTGAACCCCACCTGCCTCCGGCTAGCTCCACATTTCCCATCTGAGCACATCACCGACGCACCAGACTGGCGCTTCAACCCATTCTGCTGGCGGTAACAAATCCTCAAGGCAGCGCCTTTGCAAAATGTGCAGGACCAAGCCGAGCGCAGAAGCACTACAATACTTCGATTTCTGATCTCCGGAAAGATTTATCAGATGGTGGAGAAAAAGCGATGAGGGAATGCACGATAACGGAAAGATCAGGGTGAAATAAACCTGGAAGAACTTGCATCTATAAACTGTGTCCCTTAATAAATGCTCCACTGCCAATTATTTTGGAAGTATGGATATTATTGATACGCTATAGTGTTTAAAGAGCTCAACAACTAATTAAAGCTTTTCCAACATCACCTGCTAAAGTAGCGTCCTCTACCACTCAGAAGGACAAGAGGAGGAAGTGCATAGAAATATCATCACGTTCAAGTTCCCCTCCAAGTCACACACAATCCTTTGCCATTCTTCCACTGTACCTGAGTCTAAAATCTTAGCACAGATAAAAACGGCATACCTGGCCTAGCTAACACCCGAGCAACCAGTTTGGTATATTTGGAGGTGGACTGCAATTAGGGCACAAGGGCAGTTTGCCTGCAGGCAGGCACCCAACATGAGGCCAAGCATTCTATAAAGGCCTTCCTGAAGAAGGGCTTATGCCAGAAACGCTGATTCTCCTGCTCCTTGGATGGTGCCTGACCTCCTGCGCTTTTCCAGCAACACATTTTTCAGCTCTGATCTCCAGTATCTGCAGTCCTCACTTACTCCTAGTTGATTTTAACCTACTGTGAATCCTCTTGCAAGGATGCCTTCCTTGAAGAAGCTCTCTTTCTCCCTCTACAAGGATTTCAGTGAGTCCCTCTCTCACTGCACCCCCCAGGTCATCTCCTCTGCCCTGAAGCTCTTCAGCCACGTCCTCAAACAGACTCGCTACCACAGCCACATCTCCTTCCTCAGCACCTGTCTACGGAACCGACTAACCCCGTAGATTCCTGAAGAAGGGCTTATGCCCGAAATGTCGACTCTCCTGCTCCTTGGATGCTGCCTGACCTGCTGCGCTTTTCCAGCAACACATTTTTCAGCTATAAAGGCCTTCAGGCCCACTCCTGCCTGTGTAAGTGGGTACGCAGCAAAGTGGCTGCTCACAAGAGGGAATTTCCCCCCTTAGTAAAAGAAAGCAGCCAGGCCTCCACTGTGTTGAAAGTTTGTGGCCTAGAGGCACCTTACTATTGGAGCGCTCCCTTTTTACTTATTATTTCAATAGGAGTACTCCTCTGCAACAAACTACACAAAATAAAAGGGATTATCGCAAAGTCTTTGCCAAATGTATCTGGAAAGGCAAGGATTGATTAGGGATAGTCAACATGGCTATGTGCGTGGGAAATCATGTCTCACTAACTTGACTGGGTTTTTTTGAAGAAGTGATGAGGAAGACTGATGAAGGCAGAGTGGTGGATGTTGATAGTGTTCTGCATGGTAGACTGGTAAGCAAAATTAGATCACAATGGAATCCAGGGGGAGAGCGAATCATTTGGATACAAAATTGTCTTGAAGATAGGAGACAGGGCATTGGTGGAGAGTTGTTTCTCAGACTGGAGGCCTGTGAACAGTGGTGTGTGCAAGGATCAGTGCTGGGTCCACTACTTTTTGTCATTTATACAAATAACCTGATGTGAATATAACAGGAGCTATTCATAAGTTTGCAGATGACACCAAAAGTGTAATGGTGTAATGGACAGTGAAGAAGGTTAACTAACTCCAAGTACAGTAGGACCGTGATCAAATGGGCTGATGAGCCAAGGCAAATGGAGTTTAATTTAGGTAAATGTGATGTGGTGCATTATCACACGGCAAACCATATGGGTAGGACTTATACACTTAATGCTAGGGTCTTAGGGAGTGTTGCTGAACAAAGGATCTTGGCATGCAAGTTCATAATTCCTTGAAGGTGGAGTCACAGGTAGACAAAGCAGTGAAGCTGGTTTTTGGTAGGCTTGCCTTTATTGGTTATTGCATTGAGTATAAGAGTTGCTGGTACAGGACATTGGTTAGGCCATTTTAGGAATACTGCATGCAATCCTGGTCTCCCTGCTGCAGAAACAATATTGTTAACGATATAGAAAGGATTTACAAGGATGATGCCAGGTTTGGAGGGTTTGAACGAGGGAGAGGCTGAACAGGCTGGGGCTATTTTCCCCTGGAGCATCGGAGGCTCTGGTGTGACTTTATATGAGGGACAGAGCTATGGTGAATAGCCAAGGTCTTATTCCCTGGGTAGGGAAGTCCAAAACTACAGGCCACAGGTTTAAGGTGAGAAGGAAAAGATTTAAAAGGGACCTAAGGGGCAACATTTTCTCACAAAGGGTTGGATATGTATGTACTGAGCTGCTAGAGGAAATGGTGGAGGCTGGCACAATTACAACATGAATAGGAAGGGTTTGGAGGGAAATGGGCCAAGTGTTGGCAAATGGGACTAGATTAATTGGGATATCTAGTTGGCATGAATGAATTGAACCGAAGGATCTGTTTTCATGCTGTACACCTCTATGACCCTAGAGATGAATGTACAATATCACAACTCAGGTGTTATGAACAAATGTGCAGTAAATTACACAAGTATGACTAAAGATACGTGGTCATGATAAGTGCATTGTAAACTAAACAAAAAGTCTAATGATAATAAAATTAAGATCCTGCAACCTCACAAAGCAATTTCAAGAACACAGAAGTGTTAATATTGGCAGACCATACTGTAATAACAGATGACAACTATATAGAATAACTACTGTTGGAACAATTTATCCTGTATACCAATAGTAGGGAGCTACACATATAATGCATGTAGCACAGTCTTCCATGGCCCCATACTAGAAGCAGACCTGTATGTACAGCTTAGAGGAAAACTGTAGATTCTGTCACATATTGGTACTATTGGGCAGGAAAATTGTAGGCAATGTTTCTGTGATTTTTTTAAGTGAGGCATTTGTCTTATTGGGCCCATAATTAGTTTCTTTCTCCAGCAATGAAACTCCTGATGGGTCTTCTAATCTAATTCTCAAAGAAATTAAGTATTTGGCAGGAAATAGCCCATTTCTCTGAGGATTACAGAAAGGTATGGTGGGAGGTCAGGCTGCAGAATTTCTGCAAAAATTTACAACCCTAGTTGGCTCCAAAGATCATTTGTAATAGCTTAAATTCCTGTTCATGCTTTTGGAATGGTTGCTTATTATTTCAATCTTCTACTAATACGAAATGGGAGTCACGCACTTGGGTTTGATACTGAGTTGCAGCATAACCTTTCTGCCAAAAGGACATCGACCTGAAACATTAACTTTTTTCTCTCTTCGCAGATGCTGCTAGAGCAGCTGAATATGCCAGAAATGTTTTGTCGTGCAGTGTACTTCAAATCAACTTTGAAGGCTCCCAAGTAAATGTTTGCCAGTTTTTTTTTGGAGTGGGGAAGACTTTTTAAATGTGATCAAAGTTGATAATCGCGTCACATCTTATAAAAATGTAACAAGTATAAAAGCAAAATACTGCGGGTGCTGAAAATTTCAAATTACAAAAAAAAAAGACGCTGGAGAACCTCAACAAGTCTGGCAGCATTCGTGATGAAAGACAGAAATGGAGTCAGCGTTCGAGCCTAACGTGATTCCTCTTTGCGGCCCATATAAAATCTAACTAATGTTTGTCTGTCCGTAAACGGAGTACTGTGCACGCCTGCAGACATGCGTGTACTGTGTACAGCTCTGTTTCCCGGGCTAGTTCATATATGCGCACTGACGAGCGGCTGCCAGTTTCTTACCTCCATGTGTCTTGAAACAATAATGTTTGTTAAATTTTTGAAAATCCTCGATATCTAGTTAAGATCTCGCGAACAAAACCCACAAACTCGGTCACTGTCATACTTAATTAAGGAATATGCGGCAAACTGCTTGTACAACTATCTTGGCTGCTGGCTCTCCCGCCAAAGGCATTTACAGCAGCGGTCACGCTGTGTTTATTTGTGCCGAATCCCCTTACACACGTAAATAGACACGTGAGACAGCGCTAGCTCCTGGTACCTGGCCCGAATCCAGTGTCAACACAGAAGGACTGTGCAGTTCTACAATTGCCATCTCTTCTGTGTTCATGCGCACGTTTTCATACAGGATGCGAAGTTTTACTCTTAAACGCACTTCCAGTGCTGTTCCAATGAAATGTTGCAATTGTTGGCTTGCAGTAGTCGATGTCTGTGTAATGTTCAGTCAGGGCGTGGAGCAGCCAGCTAGTGTTAGACCAGCAAGGCTGGCGTGAGCGCTGATTGTTTCAACCGGAGCGATTGCTCAAAAGTGAATCCTGTATAGCTGCGGATTCCTACCGCTGTAAGATTGTGTACCACTACTTGTTTCGATTATTTGAATGATTTAAAGTTGGTGTTATAAAATTTCCCTTCCCTCAGCAAAGAAGTTTTTTCTGAATGTTTAATTTGAATAAAATTATGATTTTACAAAATAATTTCTAGTGGGAGATTACACTTCTTTAAATCAAAAATATATTTTAATTATAAGACTTGTAAACATATTATAAGCAATATCCACTTAAATTACAAAATTTTCAAAAAAGTTAAACTTGTTCCGTAAAGCAAGTTCCACTCCGTGACAATATGATTGTAATTGCCTTAATGTCCACAACATACATTCCATGTCAAGCATGTTGTAATGGTACCATTCTCCACCACTTCCTCTGGCAGTTTATTCCATACACCCTTTGCATGAAAAAGTTGCCGGTTAGGTTCCTTTTATATCTTTCCCCTCTCACCTTAAGCATTTGCCCTCTAGTTTTGGACACCTCACCCCAGGGAAATGATCTTGCCTATTTAGATTAGATTAGATTACTTTACAGTGTGGAAACAGGCCCTTCGGCCCAACAAGTCCACACCGACCCGCCGAAGCGCAACCCACCCATACCCCTACATTTACCCCTTACCTAACACTACGGACAATTTAGCATGGCCAATTCACCTTACCTGCACATCTTTGGACTGTGGGAGGAAACCGGAGCACCCGGAGGAAACCCACGCAGACACGGGGAGAATGTGCAAACTCCACACAGTCGCCTGAGGCGGGAATTGAACCCGGGTCTCTGGCGCTGTGAGGCAGCAGTGCTAACCACTGTGCCACCATGCCGTCCACTTAACTCTGTCCATGCCCCCTATGATTTTATAAACCTCTACAAGGTTACCCCTCAGCCTCTGATGCTCTGGGGAAAATAGCCTCAGCCTATTCAGCTTCTCCCTTTAGCTCAAACCCATCAACCCTGGCAACATCCTGGTAAATCTTTTCTGAAGCCTTTAACTTTCCTGTAGCAGGGAGACCAGAATTGCACTCAATACTCCCAAAGTGGCAATTATTCTCAAATCAAAACTTTTCAAACTGGAAGTTTTAGAAAGGCTTATTTCTACTGAACTTTCTCTATACATCATGATCCACTTTGAAGCACTTCAATACAATTTTGATATTTTCAACATACATTCTTTGTAAGAGTCACAGCTCGGCATTCTATAGTTTCCTCTACCTCAGTGTACATTTCCCTAATCAACCCATTCAGGGATGTTATGATACTCAATTAGAGGTGAGACTTAATTCTGGGCCTTCTGGCTCAGAAGTAGGGACACTACCACTCTGCCACAAGGGTCCCTAAGACCTCAGCATGCAATGGCTGAAAGGGCTTCCCAAACTGTAGTGATGATCCCAGGGAGTTAAGGGCCAAAAGCTAACAGCTGGGAGGTCCTTTTAAATCTTGTAGTTTTAAAATAATAGTGTGCCTAACTGCTCAAACTTAAAGGACTGAATCCTCTGAAAAAAAAAACACCATTGGGAAAGTAGGTACTTTTATTAAAATAAGGGTCAGAACCCTGAAACATTATGTCTCCTTTAACTTATAATAGCAAAATGTGATTTTTAAAATAAGACTGCTGTACAGAAACAAATTAGCTGCAGCAGTAAATCCACGTGGCTGGCTATCAAAAGTCATGTGTGGGACTGATATGATGTGACATCTAAAAGATATCAAAAAACATCAGAGAGAACAACTTGTGATGACAAGGGCTAACAATGCCCTGGTTAACAGCAAACCACCTCCTGCAGATTACATCTCAAATTGCAGATGTATCTTGTGTTTTCCCTTTGAAGAATACACAAAGGTAGGAGTTACAAAGCTAAATTTAATTCTATTTGTGTGTTCTAACAGTAATGAACATTCTCATGTTTGAGCATTAGAGTACGGTGAGGTTCACATTGATGAACTATCGCCCAATAACCATTGTGCTGTAGATAAATCCTCTCACTCTGATGGCTAGAAGTCAGCTAATAGCAGCTAGATAAAAGGGAGAAAGAATAACAAAAAGTCTCTCACCCTCAAGTGCTGGAATTCAGTCATGTTAAAAGGAATCAGTACTGCATAGCTCAACCAATCTGCAAAGCTAAAGGTAAAAATCACACAACACTAGTTTATAGTCCAACAGGTTTATTTGGAAGCAGTAGCTTTCGGAGCGCTGCCCCTTCATCAGGTGGTTGTGGAGTATCACAACCACCTTATGAAGGAGCAGCGCTCTGAAACCTGGTGTTGTGTGATTTTTAACTTTGTGCATCCCAGTCCAACACCAATATCTCCAAATCATGTAAAACTAAAGATCATGAAACCTGTTCAAGTGCCAAAGTCAACACTATTGGTTCAACTCAGTAATGGCTAAAAACATCATCTTATTTTCTCTTCATGAACAATTCAGAGATTGAATCATATAACCTTGTAAAAAAAACTTTTATCTTTTTGGACTCAACTTTTATTTCGAATCTATGTGTATGTGTGTTACATTCGCATTTATCCTTGCATGTACTAATTAATAAACTCTTTTTGTTAATTCAAGAAAATTGGTTAAATTGTATCATTTTAAAAGTATTGGTTCATTTGGTCAGGAAGTCATAAGGGAAGAGGTTGACTAAATGAGGGTGTGGGTGAAAATTCCATGGTCTCAAGAAGCAACCTAAGCAGATATACCTGAAATTTGAAAGGTTTAACCAGCTTGCTTCTGACCACAGGACATTGGCATTTAGGACAGAAAGCCAATAATGAAAAACCCTGTGAAATAACTTTCCTTGAAGAGTTTAAAAACTCCTACATCCTCTCAATAAGAATAAACCTCAAGGAACATAGAATGACTGGGGCAAGCAGGCAGCTATGCTGGCTAACATACATGAGCCAATCCGTTCCATGTGCCAGAAAAATTCCTTCCCTATTTGCCTGCAGCCAACTAGAAAGGATAGAGATGGATAGAGTGATAGGAAACCACACACCCATGGGAGAGAGGGAAATACTGGGAGCCTTCCTCAGGACAGAAAGGGTGGTGCAGAAATGAAAGGTTAGGCCAAGAAGTCTGTTTGTTTCAACTCAAAATGTAGGGCATATCTGGATCAACTGCTGGAGGCTATAAGAAAAATGACTGGGGTTTGCCAGGGCACTTATACCCTGTGCAGAGAATGGAGTCAGTCAGAGAGCATAGCAGTCAGGCTCTGGCTCCTTCTGCATCCATGAAGCCCTGTTAAGGCACTCCTGAGAGTGTGGAAGAGGTTATACAAGCTCCCGAGAGTTATTGGGATTTTGCATCCAAAGGATGTAATATTTCCCCAGGGTGAGGCAAATAAGCCTAGAGAAACACTGGGAGATGCTGGAGCCAGCTGAAACATTCCTGCTGGGAAAAGGCATAATCTTCTCATTAGAGAATGAAGTGAGAGCCAAGGTACTGATAAAAAGGTGCTGAAGCAAGATACATGCCCATCCCCTTTACCGGATGCACATGGAGTGTGACTTTGTCCCGGGACCAGTGAGAGTGGGAGTTGTATCTAATTTGTCTATGGACTGATGGACCAGCTTCTCTGCAATGACCTGGAGTGATCAAAGGTAATAACATCCCCAGGGATCTCTAAAGAGGCCATTGAGGTTAGGGAAACTGAACAGCTCCAGAGGGAACTTCTTGGCATTTTCCCTGTCTGTATGACCACATCATCTATGGCCAGACAAGCTCAACCAGTGGAGGCTGACTGCAATCAGAAGACCCTTTGGTTTGGTTATCTGACACCTTGTCTAGGAGTCTAGAAGACCCCAAGAACATAATACATAGAACTTCCTCGGTAGAAGCCCAACAAGCTGACCTACTGTTAAAAAAAAAGTAGCTTCTACTGCTGACACTGAAGCTCAGGCAGAAACAGTCCCTGACTCCATTATATTAAAAATAGGTGCTGATGAGGAAAAGGAGACACCTTCACGTAGGTGCAAAGAAGGAGTGGACAGAGATCCACCGGATAATGATGCTACAGAGTTACTGGAGGGAAATATTGCAGATGGCTCATAAAATTCCAGTGGCTGGGCATGTGGATATATGTAAAACCCAGACATGCATTAGATAGTATCTTTATTGTCCACAGCTCCACAAGGATGTAGAAGCCACCACACTTCTGATTGTGGAAAAGCCCCATCTATTGGTAAGGCCTGCACTTGTGAATTCCACACTGGCTTTTGGGGAACCATTTAGCAAAGTTATGGTAGATACCTGGGACCTCTGACCAAACACTGACCAATATACTCTTATCATAATAGATGTGGCTACCCATTTTTCATTGGCTGATCCCCTGAGGCTATATGTGTGAAACAGCGGTGAGAGAATTGAGCGGTGAGAGAATCCTTACAAAATATGCGGAGGTGGGTACTGCAGATGCTGGAGATTAGAGTCAAGATTAGAGTGGTGCTGGAAATGCACAGCAGGTCAGGCAGCATCTGAGGAGCAGGAAAATCGACGTTTTGGGCAAAAGCCCCTCATCAGGAATGATGTTGGGAATCTTAGGGATGGAGAGATAAATGGGAGGGGAGATTGGGGCTGGGGTGAAGGTAGCTGAGAATGCAATAGGTGGATGGAGATGGGATAAATGTGATAGGTCGGAGAGGAGGGTGAAGTGGATGGGTGGGAATGAAGATTGACAGGTGGGACAAGTTATGAAGATGGTGCTGAGCTGGAAGGTTGGAACTGGGGTAAGGTGGGGGAGGGGAAATGAGGAAACTGGTGAAGTCCACATTGATGCCATGAAGTTCAAGGGTCCCGAGGCAGAAGATGAGGCATTCTTCCTACAGGCATAGGGTGGTGAGGGAGTGGCGATGGAGGAGGCCAAGGATCTGCATGTCCTCGGCAGAGTGGGAGGAGGTGTTGAAATGTTTGGCCACATTCCCTCCGAGATTACCTGGTCAGATCCACACCCCCCAACAACCCACCCCCCCCTCCTGGCAACTTCCCCTGCCACCACAGGGATTGCAAAACATCGCCCACACCTCCCCCCCTCATCTCCGTCCAAGGCCCCAAAGGAGTCTTCCACATTCAACAAAATTTCACCTGCACTTCTACACATCATTTATTGTATCCGTTGCTCCCAATGTAGTCTCCTCTACATTGGGGAGAATGGACACCTTCTTGCAGACAGCTTCAGAGAACATCTCCAGGACACTCACACCAATCAACCCCACCACCCCATGGCCAAACATTTCAACTCCCCCTCCCACTCTGCCAAGGACATGCAGGTCCTGGGCCTTCTCCATCGCCACTCCCTCACCACCCGACGCCTGGAGGAAGAATACCTCATCTTCTGCCTCGGGATCCTTCAACCCCATAGCAAAATGTAGACTTCACCAGTTTCCTCATTTCCCTCCCCCACCTTACCCCAGTTCCAACCTTCCAGCTCAGCACTGTCCTCATGACCTGTCCATCGTCCTACCCACCTATCCGCTCCACCCTCCTTTCTGACCTATCACCTTTACCCCCACCTCCATCCACCTATTGCACTCTCTGCTACCTTCCACCCAGCCACATCCCCCCTCCCCATCCGTTCAGTTTCCAGCCTCATTCCTGATGAAGGACTTTTGCCCGAAACATTGATTTTCCTGCTTCTCGGATGCTGTCTGATCTGCTGTGCATTTCCACTCTAATCTTCACAAACTATGGCCAGGCCATTGAAGTCCATTTGTACCAGGGCTCAAACTTGATGTTCAAAGTATTCCAGGAAGTGGTGATTAATCTGGCCATGACCCAAAAGAAATCTTCATTATATCACCAGAACACAGGGTGCTAGAATGGTACCATTAGACACTAAAAACAATGATCAAGGCATACTGCCATGAGTCCCTGCATGACTGAGGTAAAGGATTGGAAATTATTCTGTTCACCACCAGCTACTTACTCAGTGATTCCACTAGTCTTACTTCATTTGAAGGCCTCTAACAGAAAAAGGAAGTCTCCAAGCTTGACTACACAGAAGAGTTCCAAGAGCGACCTCTCAAGTGACTGACTGTAAAGGGGCCTGAGAACACTTGAAACACTCCCAAACAGTGATAAAAATAACACCAGGTAAACATGCTAGGGCTTGAATCCTTTATCCCAGACACAATGTGTTGGTACTCCTGTTAACATCAAGTGAACCCTTAAATGCTTAATTAGTGACCCATTTAGATAAGTGAAGAAGCTTGTGAAAATGAATTATTAGATTGAGACCCCAGATTGAAGAGAAAAAAGCAAAATCTGGGTATGTCAAAATGAGAAGGCAGTACCATTGTTGAGAAGGAGACAAGCAGTTAACAGTCTGTCCCATTGCTACCAACCTGGAGGATGAGGGTAGTAACAAGGATTAATTGAGGGGATGTATGAGTGAGGCACACATTGAAGTCCCTGTTACCTGGCCAGCTAATACAGAAAATGATGTGGAGGTGCCAGTGTTAGACTGGGGTGAACAAAGTTAAAAATCACACAACACCAGATTATAGTCCAACAGATGGCTGATGAAGGAGCAGTGCTCTGAAAGCTAGTACTTCCAAATAGACCTATTGGACTTTAACCTGGTGTTGTGTGATCTTTAACTTAATACAGAAAAACTAGCAAACTAGCAAAATTAGACATCTTATTCACCCACTCAGGTGCAGAACAGGGAGCAGAGGCAAGCCAGGCTGCACCATTTTGATTCTTAGGTGATGTGGAGAGTCCTCTCCCATAAGGCCTCATCCCTTCAACCAAGTCCAGAAAATCTGACCTAGGTTCAGGAGGACATTTACTACTCGCTGGAGCACAGACTAATGGAGTCTAATAGAGTATCTAGAGCCCCCCAATTTTGCTCAAGCCGGATGCACAGTGCTCTGTATAAACCTTTTGGCAATCAGTGCAGAGACCAGAATGGACTTTTAAATTATACTCATCTGAAAGATTGCATAGATCGTGTGGGCAAAACCATCACATTATCAAATGAGAACACGCAAGGGATGCTAGTAAGTTTTCTTGACTGCCTGCACAAAAGGAAAGCTTCACCTTCATAACTCTAGAGTGAGTTATGTCACTGTTGAGTCACACAATGAAGATTCTAGAATGCCTCAGCCATCTTTCAGAGGCTGACGAATCAGACAGTGCCAGATTTATCTAATTGTATGGCCTCCTAATATACAATAACACATGAGAAAATGTATGTAGAGCAACTGGAAGTTGTTTTCTAGAAGATACAGTCTGCTAATCCAGTGGTCAATTTTGCAAAGAGTGAGGGCCCAATTAATCTATCTCGGACATGTTATAGGTCACATATGGGTATTGCCTAGGGCTGCAAAGGTAAAACTAGTAACACAATTCCCCATTTCCACAGAAAATGGGAAATTATGAGGTTCGTGGTAATGTGAATGTTCTAACAAATGATCATCCCAATATTCAGTGCACCACTGAGGGACCTACAAGAGAAAAAAATTAAAGATTGTTCAGACTGAGTAATTCAAAACTATTTTTGAACGTCTGAAGGCCATTTTAACCAGAGAGTCAATGCTTGCACCTCCAAACTTTAATTGACGCAGTCATCAATGTGTGACATCGGATAGGAACTGTTCTCCTTCAGGCAAACAAATCTGGAAGAGAGTCCAATTAAGTACTTCTTCAAAAAATGAAATAAACATCAGAAATGTACTCCACAGTCGAGGAGGAAACAGTTGGTTTGTTATTAATTCTCAATTGCTTTGAGATAGATATCTGAAATATGTAATTAAAGATCACAGTCTACAATGACTACAATTTATTGACTTTTTTGGAAAAGATTAAAACAGAATGACAGGTTATTTCATTGGAGCTTGTTCCTTAACCATATTACATTGCTGTCAAATCAAATGCAATTGCAGATGCCCTATCCAGAACATTATGAGACTCATTGACTGAGGCTAAAAGAATGAGTGTGTGTATGTATGTGTGTGCCTGCGTGCATGTGTACGTGTGTGCATGCGTGTGTGTGTGTGTCTGCTGTTATATATATTCAAAAGGAGGAAGTGAGCAGTTTCGAGCTCGAAACATCTATAAAGTTCGATTAGTGATTTCTCAAGTCAGAGAATAGTTTTTCCAGCAATTTATTTGTCATTTTCTTTACAGAGACCTGGACA
The DNA here is from genome assembly GCF_004010195.1 of Chiloscyllium plagiosum. NCBI lineage: Eukaryota > Metazoa > Chordata > Chondrichthyes > Orectolobiformes > Hemiscylliidae > Chiloscyllium > Chiloscyllium plagiosum. The sequence goes on along the minus strand of NC_057728.1, from coordinate 30,108,344 downwards.
TCCCTCAGTTTCTGACACAGTCAGCCCACCAAAGGATTTGTGCCATCACTCCCATCCCTCTGACCCTGTCTCACACCTATCAATAGAGAAAGCTTTACAGGGACAGGCATGACATTCTATGTATATGCTTTGCTGTGAATGAGGCGAAACAGAAGCAGAGCTGAACAGAGCAATGTTGGGTCAGGTACTATGTAAGGAGGATGTAGCCCAACAGATATTACTATACATAGAATATATGCACAGCAAAGGCCACAAGAATGTGTTTCTGAGCACTGTATATAAAAGTGAACTATGTCAAAAAGAGGCAATAATACCAACTGGTGGCTTTTGAGTAAGTATGATTACTCTCTGTCCCCTTGACTAATGACCATTTTCCTCTCTTCCCCTCCCAACAACCGCCACTATGTAGTTTGAACCAGAGCAGAACTACTAGGTTCATGTCTCAAATGGATTGGCAATAGAGGTACTGTTGGCCTGTATTTATCACTGGACAGGTTGGTTAACTGTGGTGTGTATCACTGCTTGTCACAATTGGCGTAACTTGCTGCACTGTTCACAATTTTGCTATTTAAATTGGGTTGTATGAAAATATAATTGAATTGAAATATCATTGAACTGAAATGTTATTGCTCTAACGAAAACTTAGGAGCAGAAGTAGGCCATTTAGCCTATCAAGTCTGTTCCACTATTCAACAAGATCGTGGCTGAACTGATAATCCTCAACATCACTTTCCTCTCTTTCCCTTATAAACTCTGATTCCCATTTTGATTAAAAATCTATCTCCATCTTGAAAACACTTAACAGAGAGCTTCTACAGCTCTCTGTGTTAAAGAATTCCACAGAATCACTACTCTTTGAGAGAAGGGGTTCCTGCTCTATCTTAAATGGGTGACACTTTTCATTGAGATTATGCCCTCTGGCTCTTGATTCTCCCACAAGGGAAAACCTCTCCACATCTACCCTGTCAAATCCCTTAAGAATTTGCTACATTTCAATAAAGTTACCTCTCAGCATTCTAAACTCCAGTGTTTACAGGCCCTACACAATCTTTCCTTTTAAGACAGTCCGTTTTTTTTGGATTAGATTAGATTACTTACAGTGTGGAAACAGGCCCTTTGGCCCAACAAGTCCACACTGATCCTCCGAAGAACAACACATCCAGACCCATTCCCCTACATTTACCCCTTCACCTAACAGTACGGGCAATTTAGCATGGCCAATTCACCTAACCTGTGCATTTTTGGACTGTGGGAGGAAACCAGAGCACCCGGAGGAAACCCACGCAGACACGGGGAGAATGTGCAAACTCCACACACACAGTTGCCTGAGGCGGGAACTGAGACTTATATCTGGGACCAACCTAGTGAACCTTCTCTGGACCACCTCCAAGTCTTTCCTTAGATGAAGGGACCAAAACTTTCCACAATATTCGTGTTATGATCTGCTTTGTTTAGGTTTTGGAAGAGCTCCCTACTTTTAAAGACCATCATTTTATTGCTTTCCCTATAACCTAATGAACGTGTATGCTGTTTTTTGTGTTTCATGCATGAAGACTCCCACATCCCTCTGTGCCATAGCTTTTTGCAGTCTTTCTCCATTTAAATAGTACTCATTCCTTTATTTTCCTGCCAAAGTGCATAACCTCACATTTCCACATTATATTCCATCTGCCAAGTTTTTGCCCACTGGTTTAACCTGTCTATATCTTTCCACAGACTCAGTGTCACCTTTAGCACCTTCTAAAACCTATTTTCAAAGTAATATTTCAATTTGACGAAAGGTCATCATCCTGGAACATTAACTCTATTTCTCTCTCCACAGATGCTGATGGTTTCAGAATTTTTTGCTTTTATTTCATTTTTCCAGTACTCACAGGATTTAAGCATTTAGATTTTTAATGGCTAATAATTTAGGCCTGCTTCATTGGAACCAAAACTCTTTGCCCAAGCCCATCAAGATGATCAGCACTCTGAAGACACTATAGTGACTGCAGCAAAGGATAACAAAGAACATAACACCACATTTTTGCCACCACATCAGCACTTTGTTCTTACCAATTTCACAATCAATCCAATATATCTTGCAATGTGATGACATATCTGACTCTCTGTGCCTTATATGAGTACTCCCATAATCATCACTTGAGTGAATTAGCACCAAATATGAGGAGCATTTTCCGAAATGAATCAATCCAATGTGAATACTAAAGTACAGTGTTAGTCCACATTCTGTTCTATGACTATGAATTTTAAAATGATGGAAGCCACCCCTGACAAAGTTGTTCCCCTGGTAGTGAGTTCTTTCTATCACCTATTTTAACTCTTCTGAATACAACTTGAGGGTCAGGATCATAAGAGTTAATTGGTCACTGATGTTCTCCAGGAGAGAATTTGGACTGAGGTAGCCCTGAAGTTGGGTGCATTGCTGCAGTTTATTCCTAAGAATCTTGGGTTTGTTGACAATATTCCACAGGCATGCTTTACCGAGAGGGAAGGCTGGAGATGTAGGACATGCTGTTAGCTTGAGGCACAACAGGGAGAAAGTGAGGACTGCAGATGCTGGAGATCAGAGCTGAAAAATGTGTTGCTGGAAAAACGCAGCAGGTCAGGCAGCATCAAAGGAGCAGGAGAATCAACGTTTGGGGCATTAGCCCTTCTTCAGGAATGAGGAGGGTGTGCCAAACAGGCTAAGATAAAAAGGTAGGGAGGAGGGACTTAGGCCGGAGAGGGGTTGGGGTCGGAGAGGTCGGGAAGAAGATTGCAGGTCAAGAAGGCGGTTCTGAGATAAGGTGGGGGGAGGGGAAATGAGGTAGATGGAGAAATCTGCATTCATTCCTTGTGTTTGGAGGGTTCCTAAGCGGAAGATGAGGCGCTCTTCCTCCAGGCGTTGTGTTGCCATGGTCTGGCGATGGAGGCGGCCAAGGACCTGCATGTCCTTGGCCTCCTCTATCGCCAGACCATGGCAACATGACGCCTGGAGGAAGAGTGCCACATCTATCACTTAGGAACCCTCCAAACACAAGGAATGAATGCAGATTTCTCCACTGAACCATTGCTATTCTATTGAACGTTGAATCTGTGGTCTCACTGATCTAATGACAGTATCAGATCCAGAAGACAACAACAGGCATTGTTGTTGTCATGGTCTGGAGGCCACTGTGGAGAGCACTGTCTGTATACAGTCATAAAGTCAGAGATGTACAGCACGGAAACAAACACTTCAGTCTAACTTGTCCATGCCAACCACATATCCCAACCCAATCTAGTCCCACCTGCCAGCTTCCAGTCCATATCCCTCCAAACCCTTCCTATTCATATACCCATCCAGATGCCTTTCAAATGTTGTAAGTGTACTAGCCTCCACCACTTCCTCCGGCAGCCCATTCCATACACGCACCACCCTCTGTGTGAAAACATTGCCCCTTATCTTTATATATCTGTCCCCTCTCACCCTAAACCTCTGCCCTCTAGTTCTGGACTCCCCACCCTAGGGAAAACACCTTGTCTATTTACCCTATCCATGCCCCTCATGATTTTATAAACCTCTAACAGGTCATCCCTCAGTCTCCGACGCTCCAGGGAAAACCTCTAACAGGTCATCCCTCAGTCTCCGACGCTCCAGGGAAAAGACCTCCAGCTCATTCAGCCTCTCCTTATAACTCAAATCCTCCAACTCTGGCAACATCCTTGTAAATCTTTTCTGAAGCCTTTCAAGTTTCACAACATCCTCCCGATAGGAAGGAGACCAGAATTGAATACAATATTCCAAAAGCGGCTTAATCAATGTCCTGTGCAGCAGCAACATGACCTCCCAACTCCTGTACTCAATACTCTGACCAATAATGTAAAGCATACTAAATGGCTTCTTCACTATCCTATCTAGTGGTGACTCTACTTTCAAGGAGCTATGAACCTGCACTCCAAGGTCTCTTTGTTCAGCAGCACTCTCTAAGACCTTACCATTAAGTGTATAAGTCTTGCTCTGATTTGCTTTCCCAAAATGCAGCACCTTGCATTTATCTAAATTAAACTCCATCTGCCACTCCTTAGCCCAATGGCCCATCTGATCAAGATCCCGTTATAATCTGAGGTAACCTTCTTTGCTGTCCACTACACCTCCAATTTCGGTGTCATCTGCAAACTTACTAACTATACCTCCTATGTTCACATCCAAATCATTTATATAAATGACAAAAAGTAGCGGACCCAGTACCAATCCTTGTGGCACTACACTTGTCACAGGCCTCCAGTCTAAAAAGCAACCCTTCATCACCACTCTCTGTCTTCCACCTTTGAGCCAATTCTGTATCCAAATGCTAGGTCTCCCTATATTCCATGAGATCTAACCTTGCTAACCAATCTTATATGGTGAATCTGGTTGAACGCCTTACTGCAGTCCATATAGATCACGTCAACTGCTCTACCCTCATCAATCCTCTTTGTTACTTCTTCAAAAGAACTCAATCAAGTTTGTGAGGCATGATTTCCCACAGACAAAGCCATGTTGACTATCCCTAATCAGTCCTTGCCTATCTAAATAAATGTACATCCTGTCCCTCAGGATTCCCTCAAACAACTTGCCCACCACCGATGTCAGGCTCTCCAGCCTATAGTTCCCTGGCTTGTCCTTACTACCTTTCTTAAATAGTGGCACCACATTAGCTAACCTCCAATCTTCTGGCACCTCACCTGTGGCTATCAATGACACAAATATCTCAGCAAGGGGCCAGCAATCACTTTCCTTGCTTCCCACAGAGTTCTAGGGTACACCCAATCAGGTGCTGGGGATTAATCCACTTTTATGAGTTTCAAGACATCCAACACTTCCTCCTCTGTAATATGGACATTTTTCAAGATGTCACCATCTATTTCCCTGAATTCTATATCTTCCATGTCCTTTTCCACAGTAAACATTGATGCAAAATACTTATTTAGTATCTTTCTCATCTCCTGCGGCTCCACACAAAGGATGCCGTGCTGATCTTTGAAGGGCCCTATTCTCCCCCTAGTTACCCTTTTGTCCTTAATGGATTTGCAAAAACCTTTGAATTCTCCTAAACTCTATTTGCCAAAGCTATCTCATGCCCCTTTTTGCCCTCCTGATTTCCCTCTTTAGCATAC
>NC_057728.1:30092206-30103129 GCF_004010195.1 Chiloscyllium plagiosum | reverse complement strand
AAAAAAACAGGAAATGACATCACCACAGGAAATGACACCACCAATCCAAAGAAACCCAAACATATAAATAGAAAGGAGGAATCATCAGCAATGCTTTGTCTGGAGGCCCACTGAAGATGTTACCAAGTAGGGTGACAAAACATCTGAAAATGAACCTTCCAGCTCAGTGAGCAAACCTACATCCAGAACCTCAACCTGAGCTACAAATCTTCTCAAAGCTTGCTATCCTGTCTATACCTGACACACGCTTCATTCTTTTTCTTAACCAAATTCTCAATTTCTTTAGTCATCCAACATTCCCTTTCCCTACCAGTCTTTCCTTTCACCCTTTATTTCACCTTTTGGATGGCACGGTGTCTCAGTGATTAGCACTGCTGCCTCACAGCACCAGGGGCTCGGGTTTGATTCCCGCCATAGGCAACTGTCTGTGTGGAGTTTGCATATTCTCCCCGTGTCTGCGTGGGTTTCCTCTGGGTGCTCCAGTTTCCTCCCACAATATATAGATGTGCAGGTCAGGTGAATTGGCCAAGCTAAATTGCCCTAATGTTAGGTGCATTAGCCAGGGGTTGATATAGGTTGGGGAATGGGTCTGGGTGGGCTACTCTTCGGAGAGTCAGTGTAGACCTGTTGGGCCGAAGAGCATGTTTCCATACAGTAAGGAATATCATCTAATCATCTAATCACCCTAACAGGAATATACTGTCTCTGGACTCTTGTTTCTGAAGGCTTCCCATTTTCCAGCCATCTATATCTCCCCTATTGCCAACAGATAGTTTCTTACACTGGTTCTAGATATTATGGAACAAATTGTATGAGTGTTTAAATTTCATCTGAGTCATGAGATGAGCTTACTGCTATGAAAATCAGAATAGATTCTTTATTTTAAAAATATGTTTTTTGAGATGATCAATTTAATTTAGTTTTCACTTTTTGAATCAATTAAACAAATTGCTCTGAAATATGTATACTCTGTCTCACATATCACAGTGATTATGATAATGTTTCACAAGGCCTTTTCTTCCCCAAACCAAAAATTTCAATGAAAGATGGTTTACTTTTGCAAGCAGACTTTTATGAAGACAGTGCCCCTTTATCGTGCCATTGATTGTTTTGGCACAAAGTGAAACTGACAGCAAAAATAATCATTAGTATGTTGAATACTGAGCTTATTAGTGCTATTTAATCTCATAACTGTGAGATAATCAATAAGTAAAAACCAAAAATGGCTTCAGAATAATATTTCTTCACAATGTCTACATGTTTCCCCACAAATTAAAAGATGGTTTAGATTTTGTTTAAATTTAGAATGCAAGAAGCAGCAGCAGCGGGTAAAGTCTTCACACAGGAGAGTGTGGGCACAGCTAGCAGTTTAAAACTCAATGTCCCGGGTAGCAGCCAATCACATTTTTAATGCTGATTCCACAGCGATCTAATTGATTGGTGGATACAACTTGTCTTATTCGTTGCTGCTGACATTTATTTACTCTGGTCATTAACTAATTGTCATGTGCATAGACTTTATGACAAAATCTTAACATTAGCTAGCAGTGGAATTACATATAAAATTATCTTTGTCACTCTAAAATCTGAAGTTCACACCATGTACAAAACATATATACACACACACATGACATGAATTCATAATCTGTTACACTAAGATTTACTGCCTTGTTGCTTGATTTACATCCATTGCAGTTTCAGCAGCCAAGTAATTAGCTAAAACAAGGGAATGAGGGAAAGTACACTGAAATCTCTGCATCTTAACCTTCAGAAATTCACTACTTCTTAGCAAACGTCACTTCGAAGTTAATATTCTCCTCAAGCAAGTTGGCGGCAAGTTGTTGCATTTGCATTTAGGCTTATTTATTCAAGAATACCAAATTCTGTGGGGTTCAAAATGTAGTCAGTTAATACTTTTGGTTGCATATTGACAGAAGGAAATAACAATAATGGTCTAGACTTGGATAGAAAACATTAGGGTTCATATTCCAGTTTGAAAGCCACCAGCTCTTTTGGAGTCACAGATGTTGAACAATTGTCTCTCTGTCTTTTTGTCTCCATGTCTTTTAGGAAACCCATGGACCTTAGTTTATTAAAACAAATCAGCTTTACAGATTTGTGATGCATGTTTCAGTTTGCTTATAAATATTTCAGTGGGGTTTTCAAAATGAGCTTGTTTATCTCACTGGTTTCAGATCAAAATGGAATTTTACAGAAAGTAGGATTCCAACATTCCTTAAGATAAGTGATTATGTGCTTTATGCTTGTTCACATTAGATGTAATGGAGATAGCATGTGAGGAGATTGGTGATTCACCAGACCACCTGGCAGTTTGGATCTTCTTCATATATTTCCTTCAAAATCTCTGTTGCCTGTTTATATGAAGTTGAATGCAGTTCAATCCTGCAGGTTTTCTGCAGCATGATTATGGTGGCTACAATTGTTCATTTCCTTGAGGAAGCACTGGAATTATATATCTGTATCGATTTCTTTGAGTAAAAATTGATCTGATACTTTAAAATCAATGACTTGCTCTGTTCTACAGTGACACACCATTTACTGTCATAAAAGTCATGATTTTTAGCCTCAGAACCAGCAAATGCACTGTGTGTATGTGAATAGACATCCATGTAGACAGTCACTAAAGGAAACATAAAGGAACCTGACAGCAAGTTTTAGATTTTGAGATGCAAGAAGATTGGAGGGAAATATAAAGGTATTTGCAGGTTTACCTTAATACCCATCTTTGAAGATAAAATATTCTTAGAATTATCTTCTGACATAAAATCCAGTTCTCTGGTAGTTGAACTAATAATCCTGGAATCCAAATCCATTGTCAGCATTCACTGTTATGAAATATACTTTGTTAACAAAATAAATGAAACAAAAGAGTGCCATGATGATTGGATTTCTGTACATTTCCAGAATGAGCCATTTCAAAACCGTAATTTAAGTAATAATCTAATTTTTCAAGTAAATAATGCATAGTTCAGCAAATGGTAAGGAACTGCAGTGAGGGGATGGGTTTCCATGTGACAACACAGTGTGGGATTCTTGCAGATTATTAAAATGAAACTGCAGGTCTTGTGTGTTTGCCATTGGTGGCTTTTGCTTCAGTGCTATAAATTATTTCAGTGCTGCTTCAGTCAGGATTTTGTGACTGACAGCCAAATTTAACTTAATGCTTTAATGTCTGTTATTCTTGTGTAGAACACTAGATTTGAAATGTGGAAACCAGCTTGTCAAGAATTTCCATATTTACATAAATATACGACATTGATGAACAGGGAATGAGTAGCTGATTGAGCAAATACATCCCAGACCATTATAGCTAAACATTTTTCCCCCTTCCCAACCTGCATTATCCCCAGCTGCCTCCTTCCACAAACTATCCCCAACCCTTACACTCCTCCCCTCGGACCCCACTCCAGCGCTGCAGTCACGTAATCTGCTGTGAGAGAAAAAACAGAAATAAACTAGTGCTAATAAAGGAAAATACTTTGTAAAGTAATTCACTTGACTTCCTCAGTGAAACAAAGTAGGAGATCAGCTGAACAAAATGTTACCAGCAAAGACTTTGAAAACATCCTCACCCAATTGATCTGGTCCACCAATTCTTGAGACATGCAGAGAATTAGCATCTCCAACATTAGCTGATAATGCTTTCTAGAGGCACACAATTCTCTGAAAATAGAGCCAATAACGTTCAGTATATTCCTACCATTACATATTAATATTACATTTAAACATGTTTCCTGATTTTCTCCAGCAGGCTAAACCAAAAATAACCTATCAATAGTATTTATTCAGCATCGTTACCTGCAAATGATACACGTATTTTGTGTTGGTCACATCAGCATGCATGCGATTTCATTTTCTAAAATAAATACCATTTGCCATTGTGTGGCTACACCCCTAGCAAATCTAAGTATTTTGGATCAGATTGAACCCCGACACTGCTTTAATCTTTGCACAGATTTTGATGTCAGCTGCAAACTTATTTACCTCTTCCAACACAGCTGTGTAGGTCATCATAATGACAGTGAAGAGTGACATGTTGTGAACAAAACTGGGAGTATTTCTAAAAGCCAAACAATATTTACTAACAATAACTTGTTAGATGTGGTATTGGACATAGCTCTTAATTCAAATTTATACTGATGACAATAAGATACCAGCGTATAAGTTAAACTAGGCCCTGATTTTCTTTCCTGGAGAAAAGGGTTGATTTTGATATAATTTGATTTAATACTGTCAGGTATACTGAGGTACAGTGAAAAGTGTTGTTTTATGTGCTTTACAGGCAGATTGTGCTAAACGTGTGTATCAGGATAACAGAACAGAGCAGAATAGTGTTACAGCTGTTGAGAAGGTGCAGAGAGAGAGATCAATATTAACATTTAAGAGATCCATTCAAAAATCTGATAACAGTGGGGCAGAACCTATTCTTGAGTCTGTTTGAATGTGTATACAAACCTTTATATCTTCTAACTGATGAGAGAGGTGGAAGGGAGTAAAACTGTTTCTTCAGGGTCACTGGGTTAGAATCCTGGAACTATTTTCCTAACAGCACTGTGGGTGAACCCATATCACATGGACTGCAGTAGTTAAAGAATGAAACTCAACACAACCTTCAGAGATAGACAGTAAATGCTGGCCTGGCAAATCACTCCCACTTCCTGTGAAAGGATTCTTAAAAAATTGTTTCTAGCACCATTCTGATGACTGACTTTGGCCTAAGTTGCCTTTAGTTGGGTGTTTACTCTCTCCCATTTTTGAATAACAATATTGCATTTTATAACTTCCTCTCCATCGGGACCATTCTAGAATCAGGGGAATTTTGCACAATCATAACCAAATGATGAACTATCTCTGCAAATATCTTTTTCAGAAGGTTAGAATTCAGGCTATCTGGTTATGACAATTGGTTGGCTTTTACTTTATGGTTTTTGTTATACTTTTTATCCTGGAATATTAATTAACTTACATTCAAGCGTATGAGTTTCTTGGTTACTATTTATTTCTGGTGTGTGCCATGTGTCCTGTATCATGAATACAGATGGTTATATTGCATTGTAGTCTCTGCCATTTCCTCAAACTTCATTATAAATTCTTCTGTCTCTGCATCCAAGGGACCAATGTCTACCTCCACTCTCTTCCTTTTAATGTACTTGTAAAAGCTCATACAAGCTATTTATTTTACTCATGAAATCTACTTTTTCTCCTTTTTGGTCACTCTTTGCTGATTCTAAAATTCTCCCAAAACCCAGGCTTACAACTATTCTTCGCAACAGTATTAACCTCTTCTAATATTCTATGATTCTCATACAATCCTTAAATTATTGAGTAAACCATGGATGCATCTCTTTCACTGTTCTTGCTTTTTACTGGAATATACATTTGTTGAACATTTTGAATTGTTTTCATGTTTATCTACCACCATACCTTTGAGTGTAATTAACCAATTGACTGGAGTCAACTCGCTTCTCGTATCTATGCAATTAATCCTGTTTACATGGAGGATTTTGTTTTGGACTCAAATATGTCACCCTCAAATTCAAATTCAGAATTCATTTGTATTATTATCCCTTTCCCAGATGATAGCACTGCTGTTATACTCTATGATCATCCTCTTCTACTCTACCCAAATTACTACACAGTTACATTATTTTGACTTTTTACTGAGAGTTCTAAATATTCATTCACCTGAACCTCACCCCTACCCCTCACCCTGCCACTTAGGGCTCTTTTCGGTTTAAGAGCCTACCTGGAAGTCAGCCACGGTCAGCCCTATGTATCGAGTACAACCAATCAGAGGAGTTGTGGAAAGTCAGCTGGGCATAAAGATCAGTCAGGTGTTTGATAGTCCCAAATAATGAATTTATCTGTCTAAGTGGGTCCAGGTGGTTTCCTGGGGATTTATACATTAAAAGACAGGGGGGTTTATCCACAATGACATGCTCACCAGGAGGTGCTCCTGACTCTTACATACAAACCAAGGTCTCAGAATATGAGCTGTTGGAGGATGCAGGACACAGTGTTATTTGTGTTTCTTCGGGGACTTCTTTCTTCCTCAGAGGTGGAAGAATAGATGTCTAGTGCAGCCAGCCACCAACACCACGCTTATTCCACTGGTAACTGCACCAAAGAGAGAATGTATTGCAAACAATATGTGTAGACAGTCTAGCATGCTAACAATATATACACAGCATTGATAGTGGAGAGTAATGGAGAGAGTAATTAACAATGCTTCCTGCTTGATTACTGGAACATGGAAGTTTCAGCATCTTCACAGCAGCAGTCCTAGTTTTTGCTTTCCAGGTTTAGGATAGTTTCTTTGTAGGGAAAAGGAATCAGATGTTGAGCACACACCATCCTTGGTTGTTTTGCTGTTTTTTTTGGGCTGTTTTCTTCTGGAACGAGACAAGTTGGAGGAGGTGTTGAGTGAGACAAAAGTGGTTGTTACAACTGTTAGTACTGGTGAAGGTGCAGGGAAAGGTGGTGAGGTGCCCTGACTGTGTGACTATGCAGCGTTAATAATCTGGGGTATTGGAGTGAGTGGGAGCAAGTGAGGGAAAAAGATGTTGGATGCAGTAGTGAGAGTGATAGACCATGAGCCTTAGTGGGAGGTGGGTGCAGTAGTAGAAATAGACTGACTGTGAAGTAGCAGAGACAAGATGGTGGCACTTACTTTGGCAGAGTGTAAAGATTTACTGAACTTCTTTCGACGCTGCTGGGCATCTCTCTGGCCCATGGAGACTGCGCTGATTACTGCTGGTGACATTGGACCAGGCTGACAAAGTCTGGTGCTCTGGCCACCTCTGCTGTCCTTTCATGTGGAAGATAGCTTTCCTTTGCACCACCTCATCCATGAGGACCTCCAAGTCCTCATTTGCAAAGTGCAGCTCCAATTCAGGTATATTCAGCTTACTATTCCTCATGACTACAGTGTTGACCACTCTTTCCTCTCATTGTTACAAACATTGTAAAAAGTGGACTGTCACTATCAAACTTCTATTGTCTGATTGTTAGGCCTGAGACTACCTAAGAAACTCAGATCTGTACCTGTTCTGAATTCACACTGCACAATAACACCACATACTGAGAGAAACAATGCCCACAATTATACAGCTTGGAATGAAACAATGATAGACGTCAGAATCTGCAAAGGAACTGTATATCAACAGAGCCTTTGAGCAGCCAAGGAGAGAGAATGCAAAATGGGTTGATAACGGCAAAGATATGGAAAGCTCTTTTGCCTTTCTCTCTCTCAACCTAGAAAACCAGTGACCACTGAAAAAGCAACTTGGAAAAACAATCATTCATTGATAACTCAATGAAAACTTCAAATTTCTCCACTGCTGACTAAACAAACCTTCAAAAATGAGATAATGAGAGTCCAGAGACAGTATATTCCTGTTAGGGTGAAAGGTAAGGCTGGTAGGTGTAGGGAATGCTGGATGACTAGAGAAATTGAGGTTAAGAAAAAGAAGAAAGTAAGTGTCAGCTATAGACAGCAGAGATCGAGTGAATCCTTAAAAGTGTGTAAAGGTAGTAGGAGTGTACTTAAGAGGAAAATAAGGAGGGGAGAAAGGAGACAGGAGGTAGCTTTGGGAAATAGGGTTAAGGAAAATACAAAGGGATTTTATAAACACATTAAGGACAAAAGAGTAACTAGGGATAGAATAGGGCCCCTCAAAAGTCAGCAGACTATTTGTGTAGCCGCAGGAGATGGGGGAGATACTAAATGAGTATTTTGCATCAGTGTTTACTATAGAGAAGGAAATGAAAGATATAGAATGTGAGAAAATAAATGGTGACATCTTGAAAAATGTCCATATTACAGAGGAGGTTTGGAGTCATGAGGTCTTGTTGCAGCTGTACAAAACTCTGATGTGGCTGCACTTGGAGTATTGTGTACAGTTCTGGTTGACACGCTATAGGAAGCAGTGGAAAGAGTGCAGAGGAGGTTTACCAGGATGTTGCCTGGTATGGAGGGCAGGTCTTATGAGGAAAGGCTGTTTTCATTAGCGAGAAGGTTGAGAAGTGACTTAATTAATACAAGATGATTAGAGGATTAGATAAGGTGGACAGTGAGAGCCTTTTTTCCTTGGATGGTGATGGCTAGCACAAGCGGAGATAACTTTAAATTGAGGGGCGATAGACATAGGACAGATGTCAGAGGTAGTTTCTTTACTCAGAAAGTAGTAAGGGTGTGGAACATGCTGCCTGCAACAGTATTAGACTCACTAACTTTAGGGGCATTTAAATGATCATTGGATGACCGTATGGATGATAATGGAATAGTGTAGGTTGGATGGTCTTCAGATTGGTTTCATAGGTCGGTGCAACATCGAGGGCTGAAGGGCCTGGTCTGCACTGTAATGTTCAATGTTCAATGTAATGAAGTGATGCTGGATTTCTTGAAATGCATAAAATGGATAAATCCCCAGGACCTGATCAGGTGTACTCTGGAACTCTACGGGAAGCTAAGTGAGTGATTGCTAGATCTCTTGTTGAGATATTTGTATCATCGATAGTCACAGGTGGGGTGCCGGAAGACCAGAGGTTGGCTAATGTGGTGCCATTATTTAAGAAAGGTGGTAAGGTAAAGCCAGGGTTTCATAGACTGATGAGCCTGACATCGGTGTTGGACAGGTTGTTGGAGAAAATCCTGAGGGACAGGGTGTACATGTATTTGGAAAGGCAAGGACTGATTAGTAATAGTCAGCATGGCTTTCTATGTGGGAAATCATATCTCATGAACTTGATTGACTTTTTTGAAGTAGTAACAAAGAGCATTGATTAGTGCAGAGCGGTGAATGTGATTTATATGGACTTCATAAAGGCATTGAATAAGGTTCCTCATGGGATCTTGGTAAGCAAGTTTAGATCTCATGGAATTACAGGGAGAACTAGCCATTTGGATACAGAACTGGCTCAAAGGTAGAAGACAGAGGGTGGTGGTGGAGGGTTGTTTTTCAGACTGGAGGCCTGTGACCACAAGGATCAGTGCTGGGTCCACTGCTTTTCGTCATTTATATAGATGATTTGGATATGAACATAGGAGGTACAGTTTGTCAGTTGGAAGATGACACCAAAATTGGAAGTATAGTGGACAGCGAAAAAGGTTACCTCAGAGTTCAATGGGATCTTGATCAGATGGGCCAATGGGCTGAGAAATGGCAGATTGAGTTTAATTTAAAAAATTGTGAGGTCCTGTATTTTGGAAAAGCAAATCAGAGCAGGACTTACACACTTAATGGTAAGGTCCTGAGGAGTGTTGCTGAACAAAGATCTTGGAGTGCAGGTTCATAGTTTCTTAAAAATGGAGTCGCAGGTAGATAGGATAGTGAAGGTGGTGTTTGGTATGCTTTCCTTTATTGGTCAGAGCATTTAGTATAGGAGTTGGGAGGTCATATTGCGGCTGTACAGGACATTGGTTAGGCCACTTTTGGAATATTGCAAACAGTTCTGGTCTCCTTCCTATCAGAAGGATGTTGTGAAACTTGAAAGGAAAGAGTTACAAGGATGTTGCCAGGGCTGGAGGGGTTGAGCTATAGGGAGAGGCTGAATAGGCTGGGTGGTTTTGCCTGATGCATCAGAGGCTGAAGGGTGACCTTATAGAGGTTTATAAAATCTGAGGGCCAAAGCTAAGATAAATAGACAAGGTCTTTTCCCTGAGGTGGGGGAGTCCAGAACTAGAGGGCATAGGTTTAGGGTGAGGGGGAAAGATTTAAAAGGGGCCTAAGGGGCAATGTTTTCACGCAGAGAGTGGTGCATGTATGGAATGAGTTGCCAGAAGAAGTGGTGGAGGCTGGTAGAATTACAACATTTAAAAGGCAGCTGGATGGGTATATGAGTAGGAAGGGTTGAGAGGGATATGGGCCAAGTACTGGGAAATGGGATTACAGTAGGTTAGGAAATCTGGCTGGCATGGATGAGTTGGACTGAAGGCTCTGTTTCTGTGCTTTATATTTCTATGTCTCTACGACACTAATCATGATAACAGGTAGTCCCGTGTCTGCATGGATTTCCTCTGGGTGCTCTGATACCCTCCCACAGTCCAAAGATTAGATGCATTAGGTGGATTGGCCTTGGGAAAATATAGGTTGAAGGTAGGGGAGTGGATCTGGGTGAGATGCTCTTCAGAGGGTCAGTGTGAACTTGATAGGCTGAATGGCTTTGCTTTCACACTGTAGGGACTTTATGATGCTGTACTTGGGTCATTCTCTCAGAACTTTTAACTGTAAGCGACTTTATCTTCCTGTCTGTATCAGTAATCTCATCTCTCATTTTAAACACCCAATGAAAAACTGGCAATAAGCATAATGTTTTATTCTTTGGTGGGATGGGGAGGTTATAAATAATAAAATTACATGCTACCACAGGAAAGCCTTGTAAATTAGCTCTTCCATTTTGATTAATCAATTACATTTTAATTGAAATGTGATACAGTATACTAAAAATTGTTGCAAACAGCTGAGAGGGAAGTATAAATAGGTGAGCTGATTTTCATTCCTTACTGAATCCTAACACTATACAAAATATTTCCTGATAAAGCATACTCGAAAAGCATGTAGCTTCTATATTGATTCAATGGACTATTAGTCTTGTAAATAATTTTCTCACTCACTAATCATCTTACCTCTTCTTCACTCCATGTAAAATACTTCTATTCACAGCAATGTAATATACAAACTTTCCTCAGAAGTTCTTATTGGACATCCAACATAGCCTCAAGCGTTATTTGTCATTCATCTTATTTCAGTTTGTCTGCCATGTCTGCACACCTCTGACACATTATCCACCACTTCTTAAATGATTCCAGAGTTTTTGTCTCAATTAGCATATCCAGAAGTCCATTCTAAGTATTGGTATCTCTTCACCACATTAGCTTGTTCAACCTTGTCTCAGAGCTCT
>NC_057728.1:30057194-30091706 GCF_004010195.1 Chiloscyllium plagiosum | reverse complement strand
TGGGACATTTGGCTCAAAAGTGAGATCATCCCATAAAATCCATATGGTCAGTCACCCTACCTCTCACAGGTCATGCCAGAATATCGGACTATGGCAGTTCTCAATAACACAACTTAATGGCTGGACTTAGCAGGATAACCAACCAATAGATTATACCATATTTTTAACACTGGCCCCATGTTTTAGAATGATTCTTTGGCTCAGGCCAAACCTAAAGGTTTTTTAAAAAAGATTTATACTAACTATATATGCATGATGATATGGCAGAGAAGCTGCCCGCACTGATTCCAACCTTGTAGCAGAGTCAGTAATGGATGACTACTGAGGTCACGGTAACATCATAGCAGACTCACCTGCATATTCATTAAACCCTATCTCGATATCTTTGCCCCAAATACTTTCTCAGGTTCCATCATTGTTGAAGTATTTTACTAACATTATTGATTGAAATATTTAACAGTATTCCCAGTTAACTATGTGCATTTTCAGACCCTTTGTTTTCCACTAGAATCTGTTAATCATAGTTTCAGCCACAATGGGGACTTCACAATTTTCCCTGATCTGGTCATTCAAAATTAACACAGTAGGGTAATAGCCTATAGAGTGACCTTGAACAGTGCTGTCAGTAACTGAAATGCAAAGAATAGGGTTTGTCACATTATCCCAGACCTTATATCACTGAAAGGACTAAATATCTCCAAGCTGCTGTATCAGAATGAAGACCAGTGGCTGCTCATTGGGAAGGTACAATTTCCTCTTGACTAGACATTGATTGGTCTTATCTTATTCACAGGAGTTCCAGTTGAAATGGTAATCCGGCAATGAAACACAGGTAAATTATGAAGTTGCAGCATTGAATAAGAGCCGATGATTATCACTGTTCCACTTTGTTAGCAGTATAATAACATCCTGAAGTTCTTGCACTGTATTCTCAAGTTAGGAAGAGAAGAATGAATTATCAGAAAGAATGCAGAATAAAATTTCACTACTTCAAAAGTCTTACGCAAGGTCTGTGAATTATTGAAGAACTCTTTCAGAAATTGCACCTTGCATTGGAAGGTTTGCTGTTGGGGCTATCAAAATATCGTATATAATTACTGCAAGCTACTCTGAACAAAAAGACAAAATGACAGGAATGCCATCAGTGACATATGGCTAGAACATTACCAGGAGTTAAGAATTTTCTGAGCTCTCATCATTCTCATAACATTAATAGATCAGGACTTCTGCATGTGTAGAGTTACCTTGAACAATCTCATTATGCTCAGTCTGTTTGTTGCCAGATGAAACATTATTGTGGCTATTTGTACAGTTGAAAGTCTTGTATAAGGTAATGGTTCAGAAAGCATTAATTCTTGAGCTGTTCTGCGTTCCACCCAGATGATGATGTCACAAAATCTCTGGGTGGAGAATCATTTGGAGTCTGCTGAATGATTCCCCTGACAAAGGCACATGTTTTCTCTCTCTTTTGTTTGTAATAGTTTGTATGCACACGAATTAAGGTAATCTTAAATATTGACTATGATGTAATAAACTATATGTTATTGTGAAAGACAAGAATATCTTGTGCTGAAACTTACTCATGGTCCATTCTCCACCACAGACTACTGTCATGACTCATGGATGGAGTGTGAGAAATCAAGCTTTACTGTTCCCAGAGAAATCAGAAATGTGGAAAAATGTAGTCAAATTATCCAAAGTCCCCAATTTATCTGGCTGACTAACTCCGATTTTTAAAAAAACTAACCAGTTGTGTGTTCATAATAAGAAAATAACAATTTATTGCAAACAAATTATTTTTAACCAATGGCAAAAAAGGAAATGTGAATTGGTAATTTGTAACTCTAAAACTTAAACACTACCCTTTTTAAAATCCCTCGCTTCACAAACAAATAACAAAGAACAAAACAGGAACAGGCCATTCGACCCAAAAAGGCTGCACTGACACATGATGCCTTTCTAAATGAAGAACCCCTTGTCTTTACATGGTCCATATCCTTCTATTCCCTGCTTATTCATTTATCTGTCAAGATGCCTCTTAAACATTGCTATTATATCTGTTTCTACCACCTCCTCTGGCAGCATCTTCCAAACATTTACCACCTCATCTGTAAAAAACACTTGCCTCTCAAATTTCCTTTCAATTTTCCCCCATTTATCTTGAAGCTATGTCCCCTAGTAAGTGACATTTCTGCCCTAGGAAAAAGGCTCTGAGTATCCATTCTAACCATGCCTCCCATAATTTCCAAGTTTCTCCTCATATGTAATATCCTCCAAACCAGACAACATTCTGGTATACCTTTTCTGTACCCTCTCCAAACCCTTCACATCCTTCTGTAGTGTGGTGAACAGAACTGTACGCATACAGAATGACACATTAGAACACAAAGACAAGGCATGGATATTAAGGATTGAAAAATAAACAAAAATCAGTGAGACAGTTCGATAATAGTCTGGATCACAGGATTTGATGAAGTGCTTTCATTCTTTACCCATGAGATGAGGTTGTTTGTGCACCAATGCTATCTTTCATTTACTGGTTGAAAATTTGCCCCTTTCAGAGTTTCTGAAAGTGATTTTCCCTTTTTCCTTTCATGAAGGGAAGCCAGTTAGCTGTTACTGAAGATCACTTTTGTAGACTGGATATTTTTCCCCTGCATTGGCCCCTCATAAGTCACAGTCATCAGCAACCAATTGAAACATTGTCAAGCCATTGACCTTTAGTTCAGAAGCCAGCTCTGGAGTGGTGCATTTTCTGTTATGTTCTCAGGGAAAACAACTTTGTGTACAACCCACAGTGTACTCTATTAAACATGTTTTCTAAAACTGTGGTTGTCTCTTTGCACAGTTTCCTTGGTCCAAAGCAGTACCTTCTTTTTTTAGTTCACAGTCCAAGAACAAAGGAAATGAAAAGCAGTGGTTTATATATTTCTGAACAGTTCCAAAACTAACATAAGGAGGAGAATTGGTAGCTGCACTCGACCCAAACTACAAGCCACCTGTGATTGATACCTAGACATCAAATCATATTATTTTAGAAAATACTGAAATTTCATTAGTCACCAGCAATATTCCCTTTATTTTGGTTTTAGTGTGCTGACCTCTGAGGTCCATGCTCAACATGAATTTCCAATATCAACAGATACGCGTGCACAGAACCTTGGAGGAAGCTCGGGGTGGCCATGAAGCTCAGAGATAATGTTGATTATCTATAGTGCTTTCTCTTTAACACTGTCATTACATTGGCAAGTATCACTGCAGGAACAGATGAAGAATTCCGCTCACGCAGGTCTGGAAAAATATAAGAAGGATCTTGATATACTGTGTCGATGACTGGAGCACCAGGTACCGAACTATTTTCTTCCTGAAATTACAAAATCGGGCCTGGCAGTAGTAATTTGTCTGGCTCACTCCCTGGTTGATGTTTTGTGTCAGGCAGGACAGTGATAGTTGCTCCTGAATTGAGAGAAAAAAAATTATAATTCTTGAATTTCAAGGTGATGACCAAAACTGTGGTCTAGACCATCAGCCTGTATTGTAGGATCAACCATACTCACTTGACCAAGAAAGTGCATAATTTCCATGAGTTCTTCAGTTTGTTGAACTCTCTATCATGTAGAAATTTATCTAGTTGATTTCTTTTAAGAGATGATCTTGTACTGCAGCATAACTGAAAATGGTCAAGTCTGCCATAGTGAAAATATTGGACATCCCAAGCTGGACAAACTTATTTCTTGTGTTCCCTTAATGCTCCACGATGCCAGCACCTCAAAGTGGCACTTCCATCTTTTCCATGGTTTTAGAGTGATACAGTCATAGAGGTGTACAGCACGGAAACAAACCCTTCGGTCCAACCCATCCATGCTGACCAGATATCCCAGTCCAATCTAGTCCTATTTTGATGACTATTTGTTGGGAATAGCCAACTGACAAGCTCAGAACGAGCCTGAGTTGCATTGAATTACATCCTGACTTTGTGCTGTTTGTTGGGTCTGCATTGCCTGTTGGGACAGCCTGGACTATCAGTAAGACTTCTTTAGGCTTCAGTTGAGAGTGTGGTGCTGGAAAAGCATAGCAGGTCAGGCAGCACCCGAGGAGCAGGAGAATCTCATGTTTCTTGGATGCTGCCAGACCTGCTGTGCTTTACCAGCACCACACTCTCAACTCTGATCTCCAGCATCTGCAGTCCTCATTTTCTATTTTTTTAGGCTGCAAACAATTAAGGAATGTGTCAGGAAGACTTCCCGACTCTTATAGTCCAAGCTATTTTAAATAACATTTCATTCACCTTTTTAATTACCTGCTACACTTGTGTGCCAACTTTCTGTGCTTCATGCACTACTACCCTCAAGTCCCTTTGTGTTTCAGCTTTCTGCAGTTTTTCTCCATTAAAATAACACTGTTCTTCTCCCTTCCAAAATAAGTAACTTCACATTTTCCCACAATTAGACCATTTGCCAACCTTTTGCTCACTGTATCTGTAAGTATCTCTTTCAACTGTTTGTATCCCGCTTGCAACTTGGCTTTCCAATGATTTTTGTGTTGTTGGCAAATTTGGCTACAATACATTCACTCCTTTCCTCTAAGTCATTAATATATATTGTAAACAGTTTAATCCCAGCACCAATCCCTGTGGAACCCTACTGGTTGCAGGTCATCAAACTGAAAAACAATCCCTTATTCCCACTTGTTGTCTCCTGCCCATTAACCAATTCTCTGCACATATCAATATACAACCTCCAACACCTGGGACTCTTTTGACTTAACCTTTTGTGAGATACCTTGTGGAGTGCCTTCTGGAAGTCCAAATAGAAGACGTCTATTGGTTCCCCTCTGTTCACTCTAGTGGAGACTTCCTCGAGAAACTAATAAACTAGTCAGACATGATTTCCTTTTCGTGAAGCCATGTTGACTCTGCTTGATCAAATTATGATTTTTCAAATGTACTGCTATCACTTCCTTAATAACTATTTTCAATATTTTTCCAACAATAGATGTTAGGCTATTTTTGCATCTCCCTTTTAAATAGGGTATCACATTGGCAGTTTTCCAAGACAAATTAAAACCTCTAGGTGGAGCACTCTCGCAGACCATCATTGGACGGAGATGAAAATAACTGAACAAGAGCAGTGCCCGTAAGATTTGCTGTTCGCTAGTCGTGAGCCAGCAATGGACAATTATCTATTCATTCTGAATGGAGTGGAAATCTTCTGATTGGTTCCAATTTTCCAATTTGTAGTGAAATATAGAAAAAAAGGTTTCAGTCCACTAAATAGCTATAGCAAAAGAAGTGAGAATCTTAAGACATAAAACTAGAAGTTACTTTGCAAGACAGAGTCAAGCACATTTAAAACATTGGCATGAAATGCACTTTCCCTTGGCTACTTTATCGATAGAGCTAACCTATAAAGTGAAAAAGGAAAACAGGAAAAGTCAAGTTGGTATTTGGACTGCCCGGTCATTTACTTATCCATACTTTCTTCACACAATTTGTCCATTCAATCTCTGCCGAGGCAATAAAAGGATAGAAAAACTTTGGTCAACTTAGTTTTTTTGATATGGCAAGTTTCTTATCTGTAGAAAATCAAATGAACTCCAGGAGATAAGTGTGCCTAAAATTGCTATCTTGTTAACCAAGTTACCATGCAAGAATATGTCAGTTTCCTTTTCAGCCATGCAATCAAATCATACATAATGCCCAATCTTGTAACTTGTTCCAGAGATTGGTGACTCTGAACACACACCTCTGATTATTTAATGTTATCGCTAATTCACTTCACCCTCATCAATATTCTTAACATGATCTATCTACTCCAGGTGCCAAACATTAGCTTTTGACAATAATGAATCCTCAAACCAAAAACCCCAACTTTAACCAATAGTGATGCATTTTGGAAGGTCGAACTCGATGCTGAATATAGAATTAAAGACAGGATTCCTGGCAGTGTGGAGGAACAGAGGGATCTGCGTGTGCAAGTACATAGATCCCTCAAAGTTGTCACCCAAGTGGATAAGGTTGTTGAGAAAGCATATGGTGTTTTGGCTTTCATTAACAGGGGGATTGAGTTTAAGAGCTGCGAAGTTTTGCTACAGCTCTACAAGTCCCTGGTGAGACCACAATTGGAATATTGTGTCCAGTTCTGGTCACCCTACTATAGAAAAGATATAGAGGCTTTGGAGAGGGTGCAAAGGAGGTTTACCAGGATGCTGCCTGGACTGGAATGCTTGCGTTATGAAGAGAGTTTGAATAAGCTCAGACTTTTCTCTGTGGAGAGAAGAGAGGAGACCTGAGAGGAATAAATAGAGTCAATAGCCAGAGACTTTTCCCCAGGGCAGGATTGACTGGTACGAAGGATCATAGTTTGAAGATATTAGGAGAAAGGTATAGATGAGACATCAGAGGTAGGTTCTTTACGCAGAGAGTTGTGAATGCATGGAATGCATTGCAGTGGTGTTGGTGGAAGCAGAGTCATTAGGGACATTTAAGCGACTGCTGGACATGCACATGGATAGCAGTGAGTTGATGGGTGTGTAGGTTAAGTTATTATATTTTACTTTAGGATTAAACCTCGGCACAACATCGTGGGCCTAAAGGTCTGTTCTGTGCTGTACTTTTCTGTGTTCTATGTTCTAACCCTGAAAATCCTGACTCTGAAAAATACTTTTCTTGATTTGAAACATATCATAACCCTGACTCCTAAAGTTAAAACAGTCCCAACACTTAAATGGACAGCCATTTGTCATACCATATGGGCAAACTATTAGAGTGTTATGACATGGAGCAAATCCCTTTGCTAATTTAAACCCAACCCACAGAGAAGCTCACTTCATGCAGTAATCTCTTAAATTTTGAGAGGCAAAGAATTATTCCTGACCTCACTACTTAAAGTAAAAATTAACAATTTTATTTTTTAAGTCCAACAGAAAACGTTAAAACAACAGCTATTTAAACTCCTTTCTCTTAAACCTATCTTTTACCTTCAACCTTACGATACTGGTCTGATAAATTCCCTCTTAAATTTATGGGCAAATCACTTTCAAACCCAGTTTTCATCTTCGGATGTCGAAATTTCTCTGTAGATTTCTCTAGGTTGGCTTCGGTCTTCTGCTGCACAACCTTTCTTCTGACAAGTACCTCTCAGAGCGATATTCATTCAGCTGGCAATCTGGACTTGTTGGTGCTCTTTGCAGTTCTTCCACTAACTGTTCAAAACATCTGGTTTTATACCCCAAAACATTGGATCATTTATAGAATATAGAACATAGAACAGTACAGCACAGTACAGGCCCTTTGGCTCTTGATGTTGTGCCAGCCTTTTATCCTACTCTAAGATCAAATTAACCTACAGACCCTTCATTGTACTGTCTTCCATGTCCCTAATGTATCTGACTCTACCACCACTGCTGGCAGGGCATTCCACACCACTCTGTGTAAAGAAGCTGCCTCCGACATTTACCCTAAGCCTTCCTCCAATCACCTTAAAATGCCCCCTTGTGATAGCCATTTCTGCCCTGGCAGGATGAAATGTGAGGAAGATGTTATGAGAATACAGTGTGACTTGGACAGGCTAAGTGAGTGGACGGATGAATGGCAGATGCAGTTAATGTGGATAAATGTGCGGCTATCCACTTTGGTGGCAAGAACAGGAAGGCACATTACTATCTAAATGGAGTCAAGTTAGGTAAAGGGGAAGTACAACGATCATTGGTTTGATGTCATCAAACAGTAAAATTCAAACTCAATTGGATTTTAGTATCGGGGCATAATTTAAACTGATTGGCTGAATTTGAATTTGTTTTTGTTCCATAGCAACACAACTCCAGTTATTTGTTTCAACCAAATGTTACATTTTGACCTTGTTCAGCACACTCTATGCTTTCAGTCAGTCTTTGCTAGCTTCCCCTGTCTCTTAAAGGTACAGTACACACCTAACACCTTCATAACAATAGTAGGGAGCCATAAAATGATGGATAACAGGACCAGCTGGCAAACCAGGATTCAAACATCCACTAGATATTAACAAAAGCAAAAGGTGTAATGGAAGAAAAAGCTCAAATTGAAGTAGCAGAAACTAATAACTGGAGAAGATGCACACAAGTAGGGTCAACCATCCTCCTGCCCACACCAGTAATCTAGCTCTACTTATATGACTTGTATTAATTCATCCCATGTTTTCTGTTTATCAAACTCAAGTATTTAACCTATTTGACTGAATATGTTCCTTTCATAGTTTTAATCATACCAGTTTTTAAGAGTTTAATGAGGTTTTAAATAGTGAAGAAAGTAATTTTATTTAAACATATTTGGCGTTGTTACATTAATATTACACTGTGTAATTTATTAGTAAAGATATTCATGATCATTTTGTGTATTGCCCCTATAACCTTTTAATTGTGTGGTATGAAGCCTTAAATTAAGTTGTCTATTAATCATTTGGAAAACTGATATTATGATATATATCATTTTCTTTACAAATACAGTAGCTCTACCATATTTCTACACTATTTGTCTGCCAAGTTTTATTCTACGTGGTGTATTAATTCATTATTATATGAACTAATTTTCTGGTGAATTAGTGATGGGTAACTATTGTATTCTGAACTTTATGAATTGGAAAGACCCCAAGTTTGAACAATGACTTGGGTTGAATTAGTTATTCAATTAGTGGAAACAACATAATCTATCTTTACTTCTGCACATTGAGATGTAAGGTAAATGAAATAGGTTGTCAGTCCTGGTTGCTTTCTGGTAACTAAATTTGCTTGTTAGAGTATTAAACTAAAACTGGATTGGTTTCAGGCTTCATGCCCTCCATATGTAAATAGCTTGCCAAGGTGAAGAATGACATTAGGGCAGCAATTCGAAAGACATTAGTACCTGTAGAACTATATATCAGCATGGATATTTTCTTCAGTACAAGCGAGGATGATTTTGAAAAAGAAACTTGGTGATACAATATTAGATTTTGCCTGCACTATTAATATGTGATGAAAATGTTTTAATTAGTCACTCTGTAGAGCTCATATAACAACATCACTGGCCCTTTTCTATTATTACTTAATATCAGTGTCAAGATTTCTAATAAATGACAAAACCATTTGCAATCATGGACAAATGATGTATCCACATTAATAGATATAGATTAATTCCAATACATTTAATAATTCATTATAGAGAATAAAGGTATCTGATCCTCTATAAAAAGGAAAAACGGTGTTTTGTTTTACAGCCATGGGAGATTTTGTGCAATTAAAATCAAATTCAATCTTATTTTTAAGGAAACTCAAAATGGGGCGTGAGCAGGATTTAAAGATAGGCAGTATGGAGACAAAGAAATATTGTTAGTTTCTGAAAGGGGAAAGACGTTTCAACATGGAAGGTAGCAAAAATAAATGCTTCCACAAATGAATAGCAAGTGGCCCTATATAATGTGCTGTTATCCACAACATGTATTTAGATTTGTAAATTTGGCATGTAAACAAAAGACTACTGTTATAGTTACACTGATTGCAGAGGTAGGGTGCAAGTGGGTGGATCATTTGAAATTCATGAAATGCTTGAAACAGCATGTGTACTCAGTCTTGCGATTTTTTTCAGCTATACTTTTTTATTCCATGGAAGAAACTAGGTTGTTTCTACAAAGCATTTCTCATTATCAAAGGGCAAACAAATCAACTCATGCTCTCTTAAATATCTTGTTACATACATTTCTTCTTTAGCCTACGCCAACAAATATGTCCTGGTTTGCATACCTTTGTTTGCTAACACTTGCTTTAGTTTCAGCATTGTAAGCAACATCTGTACTAGGATATTCAAAATGTTTACCATACATTTAAAGAATATTTGTGTCTTCTGAGATGTTATATTGCTAAATCAAACATTTTTTCAAAAATATTTATAATTTGAGAAAGATTGATAAGAATATGTCGATATTGGATGATTAACATGGAAAGAAAAATTGACATATCTGTGGAAATTTATTATTCTACTATATCACAAGTAAATTAAATGCATATAAATTGTTGAGATGACTGATTCTTATTAATGTAAATAAATAGAAAGTTGGAGCATGGTAATTTTCATGAAGGATATTAAGGAGTGAGGGTAATTAAAAAGGGATGAAATTGTTCTAAATCACAATAGGAAAAAATCTTCAGTTTTAGAGCTGTTAGGATTGCTGTTTTCAGCATGTATGATATACCTGAGGATTATAATCCCACCCAGTAGGACACTCTATTTCCAACTGCAGAATGGTATTCAAAAACAGTATTCTGAACATTTGAATAAAGATTGCATCTTAGATGTAAGCAGAATGGTTTCATAAATTTATGGGACATCAGTGTATTGTGGTGCTGCTTTCAGTCTCCTGATTCCAGACCTCTCCTACTGCACTGACAATACAACATTGAGTTTCTCAGTTCACAGTGATTGTTAACGATAGAGTTTGTGTGCAATTTCAGCACTCCCAAGTGAATTATAATCCCATGATTGTTAATTCTGTCTTCACCCAGTTTAGTTTCTGTTTTACCTTTTGAACATTTTTTAAATTCATTCATAGGATGTGGGTATTACTGGCTGGGCCAGCATTTATTTCCCATTTCTATTGCCCTTGAAAAGATGATAGTGAGCTACTTTCCTAAGCCGCTCAGACCACTTGATGTAGTTACACCCATAATGTTGTTCCTGATGTTGCCTTGTTTGTTCACCAATAAATAGATGAATGGCCTCACCTTCTTGGAGTACTGCAATCAAGGTAAACTCAAGGTTTTGCTTAACCAGTAGCCAATGTATGTTGATGAGTGCAGAGCTGTGGGTGAAAAGGATTTTGTGCAACCTCATACGAGCAGATCTCAACTTTACCGAAGGTAGAATTTGTGAGGTTGACCAAGAGCGCATTGGAATAATTAGGCCCAGAGTTAATAGTAGCATAAATGAGCAGAGCCAGGCAACAAGATCAAAGTGGAAATGCGTGGCCTTCATAACAACAGAATCAAGTGGTAGGAACATCAACTAGGATTGAGTATGACCCCATGGTTGTGAACACTCTGGTTCAACTTCAAGCAGTTGTTGGGGAGAGAGAAGTTGTTGGCTGGGAATGGACATTGAAGTGGGGCCAAAGATAATGGCTTTGACTTTCCCAAGATTTAACTTGAGCAAATCTCTACTTGTCACTGGATGTTGGGCAATCATTTAGACACTGTGACCAAGAAGAAGATGGTATTGATAAAGCTGAGGACCGTAAGTGTACATGTGGGAAAGATCATTGTGCTTTCAGATGTTGTCAATAGGCAGCAAGCAGATGAGAATAATGAAGGACCAGGGTGAGGTCCTTGGGAGACACCAGAAGTAACAGTGCAGGAACAGAGGAAGCTATTTATACTTATCCCTCACCTACCATGGTTTTAAGAATAGAACCAGGCAAGTGCAATTTCAACCAGCTGGATGATAATGAAGAAACATTGGCGGGGACAGTGTGGCCAATTGTATCAAAGATAGCAGATAGGTTGAAAGCTTGAGGTGGGATAGATTACTTTTTCCACAGTCACATAGCCATTTGAAAAATTAACAACAGCTTTTTCTGCATGGTGGAGGAACCAACAACATAGGAAGGGAAAAGGGTGAGATTCTGAAGGGAGAATACAGAGAGTTAGGCAGGAATTTAAAAAGAAGATCCTCGAGAGTAATAATATCTGGATTACCCCTGGTGCTACGAGCTAGTGAGGGCAGGAATAGGAAGATAGAGCAGATGAATGCATGGCTGAGAAGGTTTAGATGGAGAGGAATTTGCTAAGTGCGTACAAGAAAATTTTCTGATTCAGTATGTGGATGTACCTACTAGAGAAGGTGCAAAGCTCGACCTACTCTTGGGAAATAGGACAGGGCAGGTGACTGAGGTGTCAGTGGGGGAGCACTTTGGGACCAGTGACCATAATTTTATTAGTTTTAAAATAGTGATGGAAAAGGATAGACCAGAACTAAAAGCTGAAGTACTAAATTGGCGAAAGGCCAATTTTGACGGTATTAGGCAAGAACTTTTGAAAGCTGATTCGGGGCAGATGTTTGCAGGTAAAGGGACAGCTGGAAAATGGGAAGCCTTCAGAAATGAGATAACGAGAATCCAGAGAAAGTATATTCCTGTCAGGGTGAAAGGAAAGGCTGGTAGGTACAGGGAATGCCGGATGACTAAAGAAATTGAGGGTTTAGTTTAGAAAAAGAAGGAAGCATATGTAAGGTATAGACAGGATAGATCAATAAATCCTTAGAAGGGTATAAAGGCAGTAGGAGGATACTTAAGAAGGAAATCAGGAGGGCAAAAGGGGGGGATGAGATAGCTTTGGCAAATAGAATTAAGGAGAATTCAAAGGGTTTTTACAAACACATTAAGAACAAAAGGGTAACTCGGGAGAGAATAGGGCCCCTCAAAGATCAGCAAGGTGGCCTTTGTGTGGAGCCGCAGGAGATGGTGGAGATACTAAATGAGTATTTTGCATCAATATTTACTGTGGAAAACGACATGGAAGTTATAGAATGTGGTGAAATAGATGGTGACATCTTGAAAAATGTCCATATTACAGGGGAGGAAGTGCTGGATGTCTTGAAGAGCATAAAAGTGGATAAATTCCCAGGACCTGATCAGGTGTACACTAGAACTTTGGAGGAAGCTAGGAAAGTGATTGCTGGGTCTCTTACTGAGATACTTGTATCATCGATAGTCACAAGTGAGATGCTGGAAAACTGGAGGTTGGTTAACGTAGTGCCACTGTTTAATAAAGGTGGTAAGAACAAGCCAGGGAAGTATAGACCAGTGAGCCTGATGTTGGAGGTGGGCCCGTTGTTGGAAGGAATCCTGAGGGACAGGATTTACATGTATTTGGAAAGGCAAGGACTGATTAGGGATAGTCAACATGGCTTTATGCATGAGAAAACATGTCTCACAAACTTGATTGAGTTTTTTTGAAGAATTAACAAAGAGGATTGATGAGGGCAGAGCAGTAGATGTGATCTATATGGCCTTCAATAAGGTGTTCGACAAGTTTCCCCATGGGAGACTGGTTAGCAAGGTTAGATCTCATGGAATACAGGGAGAACTAGCCATTTGGATACAGAACTGGCTCAAAGGTAGAAGACAGATGGAGTTTAATTCAGATAAATGCGAGGTGCTGCATTTTGGTGGAGGGTTGTGGAGGGTTGTTTTTCAGATTGGAGGCCTGTGACAGTGGAGTGCCACAAGGATCAGGGCTGGGTCCACTACTTTTCATTAATGATTTCCTCTATATTGGGGCACCCGATGTGGCCTCCTCTATATTGGGGCACCCGATGTGGCCTCCTCTATATTGGGGCACCCGATGTGGCCTCCTCTATATTGGGGAGACAGGCCGCCTACTTGCGGAGCGTTTCAGAGAACACCTCTGGGACACCCGGACCAACCAACCCAACCACCCTGTAGCTCAACATTTCAATTCCCCCTCCCACTCCACCAAGGATATGCAGGTCGTGGGACTCCTCCATCGTCAGACCACAACAAAACGACGGTTGGAGGAAGAACGCCTCATCTTCCGGCTAGGAACCCTCCAACCACAAGGGATGAACTCGGATTTCACCAGTTTCCTCATTTCCCCTCCCCCCAGCCTGTCTCAGTCAAATCCATCAAATTCAGCACCGCCTTCCTAACCTGCAATCTTCTTCCCGACCTCTCCGCCCCCACCCCAGTCTGACCTATCACCCTCACCTTGTCCTCTTTCCACCTATCACATTTCCGACGCCCCTCCCCCACGTCCCTCCTCCCTATCTTTTATCTTGGCCTGCTGGACCAACTTCCCTCATTCCTGAAGAAGGGCTAATGCCTGAAACGTCGATTCTCCTGTTCCCTAGATGCTGCCTGACCTGCTGCGCTTTTCCAGCAACACATTTCCATCTAAGAAGTATGGTTAGTAAATTTGCAGATGACACCAAAATTGGAGGTGTAGTAGACAGTGAAGAAGGTTACCTCAGATTACAACAGGATCTTGAACAGATGGGCCAATTTGCTGAGCAGTGACAGATGGAGTTTAATTCAGATATATGCGAGGTGCTGCATTTTGGGAAAGCAAATCTTAGCAGGACTTATTCACTTAATGGTAAGGTCCTAAGGAGTGTTGCTGAACAAAGAGTGCAGGTTCATAGCTTCTTGAAAGTGGAATTGCAGGTAAATAGGATAGTGAAGAAGGTGTTTGGTATGCTTTCCTTTATTGGTCAGAGTATTGAGTACAGGAGTTAGGAGGTCTTGTTGCAGCTGTACAGGACATTGGTTCGGCCATTGTTGGAGTATTGTGTGCAATTCTGGTCTCCTTCCTATTGGAAAGATGTTGTGAAACTTGAAAGGGTTCAGAAAAGATTTCCAAGTGTGTTGCCAGGGTTGGAGGATTTGAGCTATAGGAAGAGGTTGAATAGGCTGGGGCTGTTTTCCCTGGAGCACCGGAAGCTGAGGGGTGACCTTATAGAGATTTATAAAATCATGAGAGACATGGATGGGATAAATAGACAAAGTCTTTTCCCTGGGATTGAGGAGTCCAGAACTAGGAGGTATAGTCTTAGGGTGAGAGGGGGAAAAATATAAAAGAGACCAAAGGGGCAACTTCTTCCCGCAGAGGGTGGTACGTATATGGAATGAGCTGCCAGAGGAAGTCTTGGAGGCTAGTACAATTGCAACATTTAAAATGCATCTGGATGGGTAAATTAATAGGAAGGGTTTGGAGGGAATCTGGCAAATGGGATCAGATTAATTTAGGATATCTGGTCAGCATGGACGAGTTGAACTGAAGGGTCTGTTTTGTGCTCTACATCTCTCTAATTCCATAACTCTATGATCTAATTGAGTTGTTTAGGATAATTAGGGAAGTTGATAGGCTACTCAGAAAAACTATTCCTCTTAATGGCAGAGTCCAGAACAGGGAAATATAACCTTAAAAAATAAAACCTTGAACATTCAGAGTGCACTTCTTTTAAGAAAGGGTAGGGAAATTTTAAATTTTTTTTACAAAATTACAAAGTAATACAAACAAGTATAAACACCAATATAAAATTAAATAATTCAGAAAAAAAATAATAACCGAAACAAAAAAAAGAGAAAAACCCAACTAACTACTGATCTATCCTACAAACAACCAAAACATAAAATAGGATATCATACATTACTAGCGATAAACAACAGTATGATTAGATAACTAAGTACATGCTCAAAATAGATTTACGTTAAGTCATAACAAAACCCGTATATAAGCAGGATTCCTCCTCCCGGGGGTCCCCGGACCAGCCAGAACCATTACCACAGCCAGACAAAAACCCTGGACAGTATGGCCGAAATATCTGTGTCGATATAGTTCAAAAAGGGCTGCCATATTTTATAGAGTAATTCAGTTTTTTGGTGCACCATATTTGTGAGGAAGTCAAGGGGGATATATTCCATGATTAACCTGTGCCAGTTCGAAAGTCCTGGAAGGCCTTCACAAAAAAATTTTTCCTTGCACAAAAGGAGAGAATGGAAAATAGTTTCCTCCTGTGCACATCCAGGGAGGGAAAATCTGAAAAGCCCAAGAGTAGAGACACTGGATCCAATCTAATCTCCATAACCAAGATCTCTGTCAAGGCATTCGCTATTCTGTCCCAATACCTGTGGATCTTATGGCATGTCCATAGGCAATGCGTGAGAGTGACAACTTCTATTTTGCATTTAGGACACAGTCGGGATGCTCCTACCTTAGGTGTTATATGAGCCCTGTGGAGTATCTTTAATTGAATAGCTTGAGTTCCATTACAAATAGAGATCTTTCTGACATTTTCCCAGATGTCCTCCCACATTTCTAAAGAGATTTCCAATCCCAATTCTTGGTTTCAGGTTTTAAATAATCATTCCATGTCTTTCGATACCTCATTATGTAATGAGTGATAAAGAATACTGACTGAGGGCAGCTCTATCGGCTGCAGCACTCTTCTCTCCCTATCAGATTTGTAGGGATGCCTAGCAGTGTGGTCTTCTTCTATATATAATCTCTTATTTGGAAATACCGAAAAAGGTCCATGTTAGGCAGTCCAAACTTATGGTGCTACTGCTCAAAAGACCTTATAACCTCCCCATCGAACAGTCCCCCAAGCAAGAGATACCTCTGGACCTCCAAGTTTTAAATGTAGCATCTGTCATCCCTGGCTGAAATCCCAATGCTCCCACTAAAGGAGTATAAGGGGAGGTTTTTTGCAGGTTACCTCATGTTGTCACATTATCCTCAGGCTTTAATTGTATTTAATACAATATGGTTTTTGCAATAGTCCATAACAGCTCTCATCTTATCCATAAATAAAAGATTGATGAGGGGACACTTTGCTTGGGAGGTCTCAATGTCTAACCAAATTGATTGTGGGTCACAAGAGACCCAATCAGTCACATACGATAATAAAGAGCTCAACTGATACCTTCTAAAGTCTGGAAAGTCCAGTTCTCCCCTTGCCTGTGGAAGCTGCAGCTTTTCTAACTTGATAAGGGGCCATCTAAGATTCCAGATAAAGGACCAAGCTAGCCATGGATCTTACGCAACACCAGTCTCAGCAACATCAGAGGGAGCATTCTCATAGGATATAAGAGACGAGGCAGAATATTCATTTTAACTAGGGCTACTCTGCCTAACCAGGATATTGGGAGATCTCCTCAGCGTTGAAGGTCCTGCCTTATTTTCTCTAGTAGGTGCACAAATTGGCTTTATACAGCTGACCAAATACTGAAGTGATAAAAATACCTAAGTATAGAAAATCCTCCAGTGACCACCAAAAGGGAAAGCAATAAATTGGATATACAGGCAAGACCCACCCAACGGCATGGCCTCCAATTTCATAAAATTGATTTTATAGCCTGAGAACATACTAAATAGATTGCCCACTTGAATTAGGTGGGGCACAGATATCAAAGGATTACTTAAGAAAAGGAGGACATCATCTGCATAGACAGTAATTTTATGTTTACCCGAACCAACCCTCAGAGCCGCTATGTTAGGGTCAGTTCGTATAGCTTCTGCTAATGGTTCAATTACTAACGTGAATAATAATGGTGAGAGCGGACATCCCTGACGACAGCCCCCACCAACACTGAAGCTATCCGAACCTAAACCATTGATGATCACAGCTGCTTTGGGGGTCATTGTATAATGCTGAGACCCATTTAGAAAATACCTCTCCGACACCGAACCTTTCCAGTGTATAAAGAAGATATGACCGTTCTACCCGAACAAATGCCTTTTCTGTGTCCAAGGAGACAACTAACCCCAGTATTCCTCCCTGTTGACCAGCTTGTATCATGTTTAAGACCATTCTAATATTATTAGTTGATCTGCGGCCCTTGATAAACCCCGTCTAGTCCTCTTTTATGATGTATGGTAAGACCCTCTCCAATCTTAATGCTAACGTTTCAGAAAGGATTTTGAAATACACATTTAGTAAGGATATTGGTCTATATGATGAGCAATCTTCTGGGGCTTTTCCTTTTTTAAGAATGAGACAGATATTTGCTTCTCTCAACGAAGGCGTGAGGCTGCCCTGACTATGTGAGTAATTATACGTGTCTATAAGTGGGCCAGCCAGTTCCCCTACAATTTCTTTATAAAACTCAACCTGGAATCCGTCTGGTCCAGGTGCTTTGCCACTTTGAAGCTGTCTAATTGCATCGAGTACTTCTTGGGTTGTCAGGGGGGCATTCAAGATTGACACCTGCTCCAAGATTAAGCCCGGAAAGGCCAAGTTTGTTAAGAAGGATTCCATCTTCTCAGTTCTATCCTCACAATCCTGCGATTTATACAGTTCAAAATAGAAATTTCTAAAGGCTGTGTTGATCTTTTTACGATCACAAGTCAGAGTACCAGCACTTTCTCTAATGGACGTAATAGTTTGAGGAGCCTTTTCTTTCCTAGCTAGATGTGCGAGGTATCTGCCAGGCTTGTCGCCATATTCATATAATCTTTGCTTTGCGAATAATATTTCCCTCTTTGCTGTTTGGGTAAGTGCAGTATTCAAGACTGTCCTAAGGGCTGTGATCCTTTGTAGCTTAGTAATGGAGCGTCTATCAAAATACGCTGTCTCAGCTGCCTTCCAGCGAGCCTCGAGTAGGCACTGTTGTTCTCCTTTTTGCCTTTTCTGGGTCACAGAATATGAGATAACCAAACCTCACGCATAAGCTTTAATGGTCTCCCACATCGCCGATGGGTTACCGGCCGTACCTGAATTAATTTCCAAAAAGGTTTTGAATTCCTGAGAAAAATATTTTATAAATTTGCTATCCTTCAAAAAAAAGGGATCCATATGCCCATGTCGGGGGCTTATCTCATCATCCCTCATCCTGGCTTCCATATATACTGCGGCATGATCAGAAATAGCTATATTACCTATTTTGCAGGACAATATGGATTTCAAAAGGATTGAGGGAGCAAAGAACATATCAATTCTAGTATGCCACTTGTGTGGGCACCTCCGCACATCTACTAGCCCTAGCTCCTTATTAACTTAGAGAACGCTTCCATTACAAATTTAAAGGGATGCACCCAGGGGAGCAATAAAGATTCAAAATTCCATATTCCTCTCCATATGTGAGGGCTTTGATCAGTATATACCATCCAGACTCATCTTTTATCTGAGTTAAGATTTGGAAAGGAAAATTCTTCTGAATGAGAATGACTACTCCCCTACTTTTTGAACTGAAAGATGAGAAAAAAGCCTAATCAAACCCATCCTGTTGTAGCTTTAAGTGCTCTTTGTCAAGTAGATGTGTCTCCTGTAAGAGAGATATGTCAACCCTTTCTTTTTTGAGACTTGACAATATCGTTTTCCTTTTGATTGGTGAATTACTTCCCTTGACATTCCAGGTGCACCACCTCAGTGAATGGCTAGCCATGATTGTCCAGGCAGGCCCGAGACCCCCCAGGGGGAAGAACCCCACCCAAAATACCTTGGATAAAGACCATATAAAATTCACAAGTGCAAAATTTGTTTAAAACATTTATACTAACACAATTAAAAACTATTCCTAAGTAAAAAAAGTGCAAAACACATTTGAAAGGAGACCTTCCCCCTTGCTCCCAGGGGGCATGACTACCTGTCAATAACACCACCATAACCTCTCCAAACTAGGGCCCTGCCTCGGCCCAGGTGTTATAGAATGGAGTAGACAAATTCAAGTATTCTATAAAATCAAAGTTAAAAGTGAGTGACAGCCCCCTCCCCCACACCAATACCTAGGAGTGTTTAGCAAGCATAATACAAAATATACATATACAAAACTACAAAGTTACAATCCCAGCAAGTATTAGGTAATTAAGTAAATGACAACAGAAGAAAACCCCGCTCTGAAGAGAAGTAGAACAAAATTAAACCCCCCCTCCCACACAAATTGAATAAGCTGCACGACCTGTAAAAAAGAAACAAAGAGAGAGTAAAGAATAAGCCCCCCCCCCCCTCCAACCCCGGGGAAAGATAATAGAAAAGAGATGAAGAATGATAAAATGGTAAACAAGGTGCGGGGGGGGGCAAAATAAAATCATTATCCATACAGTTTAAGTCCCGCAGTCTATTTAAGAGAGTCCAGGTATTCTTTAGCTTTTTCCGGTGATCCAAAGTTATATATGGATCCTTCGTGGCTGAAGCGCAGCGTTGCTGGGTAACGCATGGAGTATTGAATATTTAGGTCTCTTAGACACTTCTTCGCCTCATCGAATGCCCTCCTCTTGCGGACCATGGCTGGAGAGAAGTCCTGAAATAACATTATCCTGGAACCCTTGTGCATCCTGGCCTGGGGATCCTTCCCCAGGACTCTGGAGGCTTTCCGGAGCATTTGTTTTTCTCTATAACATTGGAGTTGGAATAGAACCTGGCGGGGGCACTGGTCTGACCTGGGCTTGCATACAGCAATCCGGTGGGCTCACTCCACCCACACCTAGCCTGGTCCTGACTCCAACTTTAATATTTGTGGGAGCCATTGCTCCAGAAAGTCAGTCCTGGCCTTCCTCTTCCTGTTTGGGAAGGCCCAGCAACCGAATATTTTTCCGACGGCTTCTGCAGCATGACCAAGAACAACTCCCACCTGGACCTGGACTCCTCAATAAAGGCGTCGATCTTCTCCTGGAGCTTGTTGATCCTGGAGAGCAGGCTCGCCTCTACAGGTAAGTCCCCTGAGGTGGCCGCGGACGTCTCTGCTGCTGCGGGAGGGGGTGGGGGAGGGGTCCCTGCCTGTTGCGAATTGCAGGAACTTTTGCCCTTAGTCATTTTTAAAAACAACACCAAACTATCCAAGTTTAATGTAAAATGACTAACTATGCTGGGCAAAAGCTACCTTAAATGATTTAAAGGGTGTGGTGAAGGCCGGTGCCCCACTTTGCCCGGGTCTTGGGCAGAGCACTATAGACTCAGACTTGCTGGGTCACTGCCATCTTGAATCTCCCAACAAGGCATTTGATAAGGGTCCCCATGGTAGACTCATTCATAAGGTCAGAAGGTATGGGATACAGGGAGATTTGGCTGTCTGGATTCAGAATTGGTTTACTGACAGAAGGCTGACAGAAGTGGTTGTAGATGGAAAGTATTCTGCCTGGAGGTCAGTGGTGAGTGGTGTCCCACAGGGCTCTGTTCTTGGGCCTCTGCTCTTTGTAGTTTTTATAAATGACTTAGATGAGAATGTTGGGGGTGGGTTAGTAAATTTGCCGATGACACAAAGGTTGGAGGTGCCGTTGATAGTATCGAGGGATATTGCAGGCTGCAGCACGACATAGACAAGATGCAGAGCTGGGTTGAGAAACGGCAGATGGAGTTCAACATGGATAAATGTGAAGTGATGCATTTTGGAAGGTCGACTTGAATGCTGAATATAGGATTAAAGACAGGATTCTTGGCAGTGTGGAGAAACAGAGAGATCTTGGTGTTCAAGTGCATGGATCCCTCAAAGTTGCCACCCAAGTGGATAGGGTTGTTAAGAAAGCATATGGTGTTTTGGCTTTCATTAACAGGGGGATTGAGTTTAAGAGCTGCAAGGTTTTGCTGCAGCTCTACAAAATGCTGGTGAAAGCACACTTGGAAAATTGTGTCCAGTTCTGGTCGCCCTACTATAGGAAAGATACAGAGGCTTGGGAGAGGGTGCAAAGAAGGTTTACCAGTAGGCTGCCTGGACTGGAGGGCTTGTCTTACAAGAAAGGATGACTAAGCTCGGACTTTTCTTTCTGGAGAGAAGGAGGAAGAGAGGTGACCTGATCGAGGTATACAAGGTAATGAGAGGCATGGATAGAGTCTACAGCCAGAGACTTTTCCCCAGGGCAGGATTGACTGGCATGAGTGGTCATGGTTTTAAGATATTAGGAGGAAGGTATGGAGGAGATGTCAGAGGTAGGTTCTTTATGCAGATAGTTGTTAATGCATGGCTTGCGTTGCCAGTGGTGGTGGTAGAAACAGAGTCATTGGGGACATTTAAGTGACTGCTGGACATGCATGTGGACAGCAGCGAATTGAGGGGTGCATAGGTCAGGTTATTTTATTTTAGATAGGAATAATCCTCAGCACAACATCATGGGCCGAAGGGCCTGTTCTGTGCTGTACTTTTCTGTGTTCTATGTACTATTCTGTGCTTATATTGCTCATTTATTTTAAGCCTATTTAGGTTCAATGTACAGATTGTATTTTGCTATCAAACTACAAATAAAGTGTTATACTACATAATGCTATATTCTGAAAGTAAGTCACTATACTATAGAATACAAACAGGAAGTGATACACTTTCTACAAAAGAAAAGAAAAATATAGCTACAAAGAAGAGCCAAATACCTTTTCAAAAATGTTATTGTGTCACCAAGTGGATAGTGCCTGAAACTGCATGTAGGTTCAAAACCAGTCGTATTTTATAATTTGCTACTGTCACAATAAAGCAAGTTTTGGCCACATTAAGAGAATATTTCATCCAATTGATGATGTCTAGAGCAGTTTATTCCAATTTCTTGATATGTCTCCCAGGCAACAACTTGTGTAGCATAAAGTTCTATGTTACGTAACTGCTTGAGATAAACCTTGAATATAAAACTGCTGAATCTCTTTCCAGATGTACTTTACAAAGACATTTCTTGCAGAAGAAGGATATTCCACTGCAGTTGTCTTGAGGACAGTGCAGAGGCAAACCAGGTGTGCACGAATGATCTGATCACCACCATCAAACTACATCACAGGGCTTGTTGGAACGTTCTGATATTAAGGCTTCAGCTAAGATTTTGACTCTCTGCTGAGGGAACCATCCAACAGGATCTGCAATTTCCAGAATATATTGAGCACATTAGGTAAGAAGACAGGAATTAGGAACAAGAGAAGACCATATAACCTGCTAAATTTTGTCCTGCCATTCATTATTATCAGACCTGAATTTGGTCTTGGACTCAGTTTCTCACCCCAAAATCCTAAATAGCTGCCTGCTCCAGCCATAACTATATTCAATCCTCTGGGATACAATTTAAGTTTTTGTGCGGTACTTTAGTATATGCTTTAAGGAAATCCATATCACATTTTCTGGTTCCCCATTCTCTAAGCTACTAGTTATATCTGCAATATACTTTAATAAATTAGTCAAACACGACTTTACTTTCATAAAGCCATGTTGACTTTTTTAAAGTACGTTATCAAGACTTCCTTAATAAGTTTAATTGTTAAAAAGATTTCAATACTTTCCAATAAGTTATGTCAGGTTAACTGGCCTGTAGTTCCCTGTTTCCACCATCTGTTCTTGAACTGGGGTGTTATATTTGTTAATGACTAATTTGCTGGTACCATTTCAGAATCTAGAAAATTTTGGAAAATCATAGCCTCAAGGAGTGGCCAAGATCAGAAGACTGGCCATAAAAAGCACAGACAGATAGTCCTACTAGAGAAGGAGCAAAATTAGATCTTCTTTTGGGCAATAAGGCAGAACAGGTGACTGAAGTAAAAGTAGGGGAACACTTTGTGTCTAGTGATCATAATTCTATTAGTTTCAAAGTGTTAATGGAAAAGGATAGGCCTTCCTTTAAAGTTTTTAATTGGAATAAAGCAAATGTTAATGGTATGAGACAGAACTTTCAAAAAATTGATTGGAGTAGACTGTTCACAGGTAAAGGAACATCTGACAAGTGGGAGGCATTCAAAAGTGTGATGACAAGAGTTCAGAAGCATTTTGTTCTTATTAGAATGAAGGGTAAGACTGGTAAGAGTAAGGAACAATGGATGATTAAAGATATTGAGGTTCTAGTTAGGAATAAAATAGAATCTTATTTTAAATATAGACAACTTGGTTCAATTAAATCTCTTAATCAATATTAAGAGTGTAGGGGCATTCTTAAGAGAGAAATCAGGAAGGCAAAGAGGGGTATGAGATAGCAGGGGCAGATAAGGTTAAGGATAATCCAAAAAGATTCTACAAATACGTTAACAGCAAGAGGGAAATATAGAGAAAGGGTAGGGCCTCTTAAAGATCAATGAGGTTGTCTTTGTGTTGAACCACAGGAGATGGGAGAGAAAGTAAATGTGTCAGTTTTTACCGTGGAGAAAGAAATAGAATCTAGAGAATTTTCATGTACAGGTTCGAACAAGACTTCTTCTCTACGCAGGACGTCAAACGAACACTATACACCAGGTACACTGATGACATTTTCTTCCTCTGGATCCATGGCGAGGAGTCACTGAAACAACTACACAGTGATATCAACGAGTTTCATCCCACTATTAAGCTCACCATGGACTACTGTCTACTATCCGTCTCATTCTTGGACACCTACATCTTCATCAAGGATGGGTATCTCAGCACCTCACTCTACCGCAGACCCACGGATAACCTCATGATGCTACACTTTTCCAGCTTCCACGCGAAACATATTAAAATAGCCATCCT
Organism: Chiloscyllium plagiosum; assembly: GCF_004010195.1. Taxonomy (NCBI): domain Eukaryota; kingdom Metazoa; phylum Chordata; class Chondrichthyes; order Orectolobiformes; family Hemiscylliidae; genus Chiloscyllium; species Chiloscyllium plagiosum. Next base: position 30,067,803 of record NC_057728.1, on the reverse strand, counting down.
TTTTGGACAAGCCCTACGCTTACACAGGATCTGTTCAGATGAGAACGAACGTGATGGGCATCTGGAAGCACTCAAGGATGTCCTCATAAGAATGGGGTACGATACTCAACTCATCTACCGCCAGTTCTGACGTGCCACAGCGAGAAACTGTAATGACCTCCTCAGGAGACAGACACATGCTGCAACCGTCAGGGTACCCTTTGTTGTCCAGTACTTCCCAGGAGCCAAAAAACTACGCCATGTTCTCCGCAGCCTGCAACACATTAACAATGAGGATGAGCACCTCACCAAGACCTTCCCCACACCTCCACATCTCGCCTTTAAACAACCACCAAACCTCAAACAGATCATTGTTCATAGCAAACTGCCCAGCTTTCAGAACAATACCTTACAACCTTGTCACAGTAGACACCACAAGAGTGTCAACATGGATACCACCATTAGGCATGGGGACACCTCCCACTATGTATGTGGTGGGTATTCATGCGATTCGGCCTACATTGTCTATCTCATACACTGCAGACAAGGATGCCCTGAGGCATGGTACATTGGCAAGCCCAAGCAAAGGCTACAGCAAAGAATGAATGGACACTGCACAACAATCAACAGACAGAAGTGTTTCCTCCCAGGCAGAGAACACTTCAGTGGTCCGGGATGTTCGACCTTGGACCTTCGGGTGACCATCCTCCAAAGTGGACTTCAGTACTGGCAACAACGAAAAATGGCCGAGAAGAGGCTGATAGCCAAGTTTGGTACCCATGGGGATTGCCTTAATCAGGACGTTGGATTCATGTCACATTACAAGTAACCCCATTGCACTACACACACACACACACACTCCTACAGACACACACGTTCTCCTACAGACCCATACACTCACGCAGACTCTCTCTAATATGCTCACACATACACTCTCACGCTCACACACACTCCCTCTCACATACCTATGCCCCTTTACACTCACACTCACACACATACACACACTCTCTCACAGACATTCATAACCTACCCTCCCACCACCACACATACATATACACATATAAGTTTGTGGGGTAAATTCGTACTTGCAGAATTACATTTTACTTTGCTCAAAAACTGAATGATTCCCTGTAAGATTCTGTAAATCCGTTTTTTTAGATTAGAATCAGTCTGACCTTTGTGGCACAGACAGGCTCTCACAGGGCAGCTCACATCTTAAATGCATTATCTGGGCCGACATGACACCAATTGTTAAAGTTCTCTTCAGAATGTAACTTTTTAAAAAGTTTTGTGATTTACATATGAAAGAACTGAAACCAACATGATCATTCTAAAAGATGAGAGATTTAACAAACATTTTCAGTTTTGTTTTCTTGGACTTTGGGGCAATTTGATCATTCAATTGCAAACATGAACATCTCACAATTCCGATGGCTTAAATTTTCCAATTCTAACAACTTGATGATTTATATCCAAGCTCTTCCACCTTGGAAGACTAGAATTCACTTTTGCTTCCCTGAACTAACTTGATTCATCTTCTAGGAGAAACCTTCTGAACTAAAGTCTTGATTGTTGCTTGAATTTTCTGTTCTGAAGTCAAAACTAAATGATTTGCCTTAATGTGTTCCTCTGAACATTACCATAAATGCAACAGTACAAAATTCTTATTTATTAATATTATAGGAGTTCTCCAAGGCACTCGAATGTAGAGATATGCTTTCTTGGAATTAATGTATTTGCATCGCTGTTCAAATTGATTTTTGAACTTTAAAAAAAATCATAGCTTTCTTTCTGCTTCTAGTTTGAATCCAAAATATAATAAAATGGACATAAATCTCACTCATCAGTCAGGCAATAGCTAGGACATGTTTTGCAAGGATATGGTAGCAGCTCAAACATTTCTTCAGGTTTTCCTCTACAATTTTACTATCCAGTCCTGACATCTCCCAGTTGTCTGTCTACTGGTTCCTCTTCGATGCCCTTTGTTGGAGGAGTGGCTTTCTCCAAGTTGTTTGATACTGGGGCAGATGAGCACATAGTGAGAGAGGAGTTACAAGTCTCCATTGAGATAATTGTTTGTTGTCCCTTTCTTGTTACCTCTCTTGATTCTTTCCACTTGCGCATTGCTGAAACTGCAGTTTGCAGGTACTGTAAATATGGTCTGCCTCAAACAGTTTGCAATTGTTACTCTCTTCTTGGTGTTCTTTCACATGCAATTCTTGCAGATTATTTTACTTCAGTTTGCTGCATATTTCTATATTTGCTGTGGCTACAATAGACTGAGTTGCCCTGCATACATCACATAACTTTATTTCTTCCAATAGCAAAGCTGGAGGGGGTGGAGGTGGGGGTACATGTGAAACAGGAGCAGATGTTGGCCATGAGGACATTCAAGTCTGCTCATTGTTCTATAAAATCACAGCTGATGTGTTTACATTTTGAATTACACATTCACATTTGCCCCAATAACCCTTGAATCCTTTGCCCAACACGAATCTATCTGCCTCTCCTTCGAAGTATTCAATAACCCAGCCTCAATCTCTGAGGCAGAGAGTTCTGAAGTCACACATCTTGTAGAGAAAATAAGTCTTATCATCTATCCTGAAACAGTGTCTCCTAGTTCTGGACTTGGTCACAAGAAAAAACAACTTTACCACATACACCTTGTCAATACAATTCAGGATTTATACACTTCAGTGAAATCAACCAACACTCTTCTAAATTCCAGTGGAAACAATCCTAGTCTCCCCAATCTTTCCTCACAAGGTAATCCCATTTGTTACAGGTATCAATCTAGTACGCTCCTCTGAACAGCCTCCAACACATTTACGTCCTTCATTTAATGAGAACAGAACTGCACATAGTATTGAAGATATGGTCTCGCCAATGCTCTGTGTAACTGAAGTATAGCCATCTCTTGCTTTCAGGGTAACCTTGATCTGTCTCTTGCTGGCCCAGATTCTAGGTAGATCATTGATCTCAATGCTATTTTCATCCTCCTTAATGTATTTGGTTTGATAACGTAGATGAGGTTCTACACATAGACTTTCACAATGTGGTTCCTCCACATGGGCTAGATGAATAGCAGCTCTGCAATCAGACTTAACAATGGTGCTTCCTTCCCTTTTCTTTGAAAGCATGCAGAACTTTCAGGGTATTTATTAGTCACTTAAATATTACACTAAATTCAAAGTTTGTGAGAAGATTTGTAGCTCGGGTGCTCGTTGTTGTGGTTCTGTTCACCGAGCTGGGAATTTGTGTTGCAGACGTTTCGTTTCCTGTCTAGGTGACAAGCTCAGTGCTTGGGAGCCTCCTGTGAAGCGCTTCTGTGATCTTTCCTCCGGCATTTGTAGTGGTTTGAATCTGCCGCTTCCGGTTGTCAGTTCCAGCTGTCAGTTGCAGTGGTCGGTATATGTATTTGTTTAGTATAAAAATAGTAGTGGTGTCTGAAAACTAGAAATGTGTTAGAACACATCTTGAGTGAAATCCTGACAGAAAGTGTTAGAAGAGGCCACTTGTAATGTGTATATCAGGGTTGTGTGATTTCATATGACCCAAGTGTAGTTTGAAGTAGAAATGGATCTGATGTCTGGATTATGCACTGAGTTGGGAAACAATAATGTGCTTAGATGCCTGGAACCTTAGGTTTGTTAGCATATTGCAAATTGCTTTAAGTATAGTCTTTTGTAACGTCTCATCTCTATCTCATGTTGGAAAAGTGAAGGTAATCATTTTGAGGTAATAATCAGGAGGTTGACCATGATTGCCAGTCTCAGGGACTCACCCCCAAGAGAATAGTATTACAGTGTGATTAGAAAGATAGCAAAAAGCCTGAACTGACCATTAGAGCCAATGGTAGTGCCAGTCCAACATTCATTTTAACACCTGCTCCTTTATTGATGTACTGAATTTCAACATTTTTAAAAATTTTCTAAGGACTACTGTTGTGCAATGGTTCACAAATTGCTATGACATGTATGTGTAGTGATGCTATTGAGAAACAACTGGCCAAGGCGGAGGTACTGGATCTGGTCTGGAAGTGTTCCAAGGAGGGAAGGGCAGAATTAAATATCTGTTGATGTTACAGTGAATTCAAAGTTTCAGATGTAACATATACAGTTGAAGGAGAATTGTAGTTGTGGAAACGAGGAGGCTTGACTGGAAGGACATGATGGTCAAGGCTTTAGAGTTGCCGGATTTGAACAGAATGGTGGGAAGCCAGAGCAACAGTAACATGAGCAAGCTGAAGTCATAGAAGAAAGAGAGGTTATGATGGGATCTGAAACAAAAACAGAAGTTATTGGCAAAACTCAGCAGATATGGCAGCACCTGTGGGCAGAAAGCAGAGTTAACGTTTCAAGTTCAGTGAGTCTTCATTGGACCTGTTGACTTTCAAAACAATTTCTCTTTGTTTCTTTTTTCAGATTTCCAGCAACTGCAGTGTTCCTTTTATATTAGGTTGGGATTTGTTTTGGTGCAGGCTTATTTGAGGATTAGGCAAACAGAAGATTAACTTATAGAATCATAGAGATGTACAGCACAGAAACAGACCCTTCAGTCCAACTCGTCCATGCCGACCAGATATCCCAAACCAATCTAATCCCATCTGCCAGCAACTGGCCCATACCCCTCCAAACCCTTCCTATTCATATACCCATCCAGATGCCTTTTAATTGTACTAGCCTCCACCACTTCCTCTGGTAACTCATTCCATACACGTACCACCCTCAGAGTGAAAAATTTGCCTCTTAGGTCTCTTTTATATCTTTCCCCTCTCACCCTAAACCTATGCCCTCTAGTTCTGGACTCCCTCACCCCGGGGAAAAGACTTTGTCTATTTATCCTATCCATGGCCCTCATAATTTTATAAACCTCAATAAGGTCACCCCTCAGCCTCCGACGCTCCACAGAAAACAGCCCTAGCCTATTCAACCTCTCCCTATGGCTCAAATCTTCCAATTCTGTCAACATCCTTGTAAATCTTTTCTAAACCCTTTCATGTTTCACATCTTTCCAATAGGAAGGAGACCAGAGTTGCACACAATATTCCAACAGTGGCCTAACTCCAAATAATGAATTTCTCTTCTAACATTTCTATTTTTTTCATCACTGGTTAAATTAGGTCATCAGTGGCAATGAGTAGTAAAGCTTGATACAGCGTTGGGGTGGTACAGCAACTGATTTACTGGATCATGATCCTGTGTCTTGACAAAGAAAATTGGAGAAGCAGAGGTTCAGCATTCATAAGATGAGCTGACTGCCTGATCCCATTTTTGATTTGCAGTTACATTTATTATGTCCCAGGTGTAAATGTATGGGTTCATAGCTGATTTTCTCAAATGACTATCATATTTCTTTACGCTGTTGGGCAGCTCACTACCATCTTCCCAAGGGCAATTAGGGATAGGTAATAAATGCTGGACTAGCCAACAAAGCCCACACCCTTCAGTGAATTTTAAAAAAACTTGCATCTTGACTATCTAATAGCTAGTTAAATAATGTAGCAATACAATGGTTGGTATGGTAAAATCCATTTGCTTAATGGATACTTTGATCTCACACTAACCACCATTTCAATTCTCCTGTTATTGGAAAGGTGCATTGATGAACACTCCAGCAAACAAGGGTGTGAACCAAAAAACATTATTTTGCATAACTTAAATAAAAGCACCATAGACAAGTTTTTCAGTAACGTATTATTATTTATCATATTTATTAGTGTGTAGAACAACAAAACATGCCATTCACCGTTTGCTGATGCCCTAGACTCACATTACAGTTTAACAGTCATCAACAAACTGGTGCTAATCTATTCACAATCATATTTATTCCAACTTTAGTTTGAAATCTCATGCCCTCTGTCTGGCTTCTTCCTAAGTCTAGATTTACTTCTCGAGAGAGAGAATCTGACCTCTGACTTTTCCCTCAACCTTTTGTGATGAAGATTGGTATGTTGGGTTGCTAATCAATGTTACAATCTTAAATGAGAGTCAGTTTGGAAGCTCAATTCTCTTTAGTCAAGGCTGTCCCTCCTCACTTGCTGACTGTATTGAATACCAATCCATTCAAACTCAGACTGTGTGCTGCTCTCAAAAGGGTTTGAGACTTGGCATTCTGTCAAAATAAATGTGTAATGGAAAGTGTATAGATAAGATTACCATCTTCCTCATGGGATAGTCTATTAACATTCCCAAACTACTAATTGTTTGTGATTGTGACTATCCCCATTGAGTTAAAAATCACACAACACCAGGTTTATTTGGAAGCACTAGCTTTTGAGACACTGCCTCTTTATCAAGTAGTTGTGGAACACGACCATACAACGCAGAATTTATAGCAAAAGGGTTACATTGTCATGGAGTTGTTATGATATATTAAACAACTTTAGTTAAAAATCACACAACACCAGGTTATAGTTCTTAAACAAATTTAGATTAAGTCTTTCATCTTTTAGAACGGGATATGGTGGTTTAGATTCTTTAATACGTAAATCCCAGAATTACATTCTCAAGGTGGCATCAGCTTAGCCAATAATAGGTATCATCTCAACTCAGACAATGCATTAAATGTGTGAGGGTAAAGTCAATTAGAATTGACTAATGTTGAGTCAATTCTATTTCTAAAGTGGGCTTACAGAAACTTACAGATTTTGAGCAAAATAAAATGTAATTCTGCAAATATAAAATCACCCCATAAACTTATATGTGTGCGCATGCAGGAGAAACAGAGTGGGTGTGTATATGTGAGTCTGTGCGTGTGGGTGTGAGTGCATGTGAAAGTGTATGTGTGTGTACATGTGTGCAAGCTTGGTCAAGTATGTGTATGAATGTGATGCGATATAAGCCTTGTGAGAGGGTGCATGTGTGGGCATGAGTGCAGGGGGTGCCTGTGTGTGCGTATGAGAGAAAGTCTGCATGAGTACGCAAGTATTTGGGTGTGTGAGTGGGAAAGAGAGTGTATAGTGCAACAGGGTCACCTGTACTGTGACATGAACACAAGTTCCTGGTTGAAGCTGCCCCAGAGGTATCCAACCTGGCTAGCAGACTCTGCTCGCCCGTTTGCGTTGTTGCCTGTCCCAAAATCCACCTTGGAGGATGGTCACCCAAAGGTCTGAGGCCAAATGTCCCGGACTGCTGAAGTGTTCCCCGACTGGGAGGGAACAGTTTGTCTGGTGATCGTTGTGCAGTGTCCATTCATCCGCTGTTGTAGCATCTGTTTGGTCTCGCCTCAGGTCATCCTTGCCTGCTGTGTAAGAGATAGACAACGTTGGCCAAGTCACATGAGTACCTGCCGCGTGTCCCCACGTATAATTATGGTATCTGTTCGATATTCTGACACGTCTTGCAGCAGCTGCCGTGACGGGTTGTACAGTGTTGTGGTCGATGTTGTCCTGAAGGCTGGGCAGCTTGCTGCGAACAATGATCTGTTTGATGTTTGGTGATTGTTTAAAGGCGAGAAGTGGAGACGTAGGAAAGGTCTTGGCAAGGTGCTCACCCTCATCAATAATGTGTTACAGGCCACGAAGAGCATGGAGCAGTCTTTCAGCTCCCAGGAAGTACTGGACAATGAACGGTACCCTATCAGTTGCAGCCTGTGTCAGTCTCCTAAGGAGGTCATTACGGTTTCTCGCTATGGCATGTTGGAACTGGCGGTTGATGAATTAAGCATCACACCCTGTTCTTATGAGGGCATGCTTGAGCACTTTCAGCTGTCCGTCATGTTCCTCCTCATCCGAACAGATCCTGTGTATATTTAGGGCATATCCCCATAGAGAATAATAACTCTTAAAAAGGGATGTGAATTCCCCAGTGACCAAGGGAAGAGTTTGCACAACCAAATTTTGGGTTTTAAGAATTCTGCTTTAATAAACATATTAAAAACAACTAATACAGTCAACTAATATACCAAACTATACAAAAGGTTATTCTCCATTCATTGATCAATACAACTAAAAATACTCGATAATTAGAGTGTTACAAGGGGACATAAATTTAAGGTGAAGGGTGGAAGGTATAGGGGAGATGTCAGGGGTGGGTTCTTTACCCAGAGAGTGGTGGGGGCATGGAATGCGCTGCCCGTGGGAGTGGTAGAGTCGGAATCATTGGCGACCTTTAAGCGGCATTTGGATAGGTACATGGATGGGTACTTAATCTAGGTTAGAAGTTCGGCACAACATCGTGGGCCGAAGGGCCTGTTCTGTGCTGTATTGTTCTATGTTCTATGTTCTAATTGTTTATATATTATGGCACGTTAAACTTGCAAAATAAACCTTCACAAAAAGGATGGATCTCCCATCCATATTGAAAGCAGAATGATATTACCAAAAGCATTTAGTCAGCATGGTTTTGTGTGGGGGGAGGTCATAGCTCATTAACTTGACCAAGTCTTTTGAGGAGGTGACGAAGATAATTAATGAGGGAAAAGTGGTTGATGTTTTCTACATGGACTTCAGTAAAGTCTTTGACATGGTCCCTCATGGCAGAGTGGTACAAAAGGTGAAGTCACATGTTATCAGGGGTGAGCTGGCAAGACAGATACAGAACTTGCTTAGCTGTAGGAGACAAAGGGTAGCAGTGGAAGGATATTTTTCAGAATGAAGGTTGTGACTATTGGTGTTACACTGGGATCAGTGCTGGGACCTCTGCTACTCGTGATCTAAATAAATGGAGGGAAACGTAGCTAGTCTAATTAGTAAGTTGCAGATGACACGAAGATTGGTAGTGTTGCGGATAGTGAGGAGGATTGTCAGAGGATGTAGCAGGATACAGATCAGTTGATGGTGTGGGCAAAAAAGTGATAGATGGAGTTTAATCTGGACTAATGTGAGGTGGTGCATTTTGGAAGGTCAAGTATAGTAGGAAAATAACAGTATTGATATGCAGAGAAATCTGGGTGTGCAGGTCCACAGATCACTGAAGATGACAGTATATTAGGCAGTAAAAAAGGCCTACAGCATGCTTGCCGTCATTGGAAGGGGCATTGTGTATAAGGATAGTCAAGTTATGCTGCATCTTTAGAGAACTTTAGTTAGGCCACAGATGGAATATTGCATACAGTTCTGGTCACCACACTACCGGAAGTATGTGGATGCTTTGGACAGGGTACAGAAAAAGTTTACCAGGTATGCCTGGTATGGGGGAATTTTAGCTGTGAAGAAAGGTTCGGTAGACTGGGTTTGTTTTCACTGGAACACAAGAGGTTGAGAGGCGACCTAATACGAGTTTATGAGGTTGTGAATGGCTGGAATAGAGTAGAAAGTATGAGGCTTTTTCCTAGGGTGGAGGGGGCAATTACCAGGGGACACAGGTTTAAGGTGTGAGAGGGGATGTTTAAAGAGATGTGCGAGGCATGTTTTTCACTCAACTCGTGGTGAGTGCCTGGAACACATTGCCAGAGGAGGTGGTGGAAGCAGACACAATCGCAGCACAATTCAAGAAGCACCTGGATGAATACATGAATAGGAAGGGAATAGAGAGAGATATGGATCCTGTAAGTGAAGACAGTTTTAATATGGAAGGGCACAATGTAGTGGCACAGGTCTGGAGGGCCGAAGGCCTGTTTCTATTCTGTGTTGTTCTTTGTTCTATACAATAAATGGCAGACCCTTAGGAGCACTGATATACAGAGAGATCTTGGGGTACAAGTCCATAGCTCCTGGAAAGTGCCAACACAAGCAGATAAGGTGTTAAAGAAGGCATATTTGTCTTCACTGGACAGGGCATTAAGTGTAAACATTGACAAGTCATGTTGCAGTTGAATAAAAATTTAATTAGGTGACATTTGGACTATTGTGTGCAATGCTGGTTGACACACAACAGGCATGTGGAGGCTTTGGAGAGGTGAAAAAGAGAAATCCTTTACCAGAATGCTGCCTGGATTGAAGTGTATTGGCTTTTCTCTTTCCAATCCTCCCACTTCCTCCAAACCAAAGGAGTAGCCATGGGCACCCGCATGGGCCCCAGCTATGCCTGCCTCTTTGTAGGATATGTGGAACAATCCATCTTCCGCAGCTATACTGGTACCACCCCCCACCTTTTCTTCTGCTACATCGATGACTGTATCGGCGCTGCCTCGTGCTCCCACTGAGGAGGTTAACAGTTCATCCACTTTACCAACACCTTCCACCCCAATCTCAAATTTACCTGGACCGTCTCAGACTCCTCCCTCCCCTTCCTAGACCTCTCCATTTCTATCTCGAGCGACCGAATCAACACGGACATTTACTATAAACTGACCGACTCCCAGAGCTACCTCAACTACACCTCCTCCCACCCTGCCCCCTGTTAAAACGCCATCCCATATTCCTAATTCCTTCGAGGAGGACCAGTTCCAATACCGAACAACCCAGATGGCCTCCTTCTTCAAAGACCGCAATCTCCCCTCAGACGTGATCGATGATGCTCTCCACCGCATCTCCTCCACTTCCCGCTCCTCTGCCCTTGAGCCCCGCCCCTCCAATCGCCACCAGGACAGAACCTACCACCTACCAACCTCCAGATACATCGTATCATCCGTCGACATTTCCGCCACCTCCAAACTGACCCCACCACCAGGGATATATTTCCCTCCCCTCCCCTATCAGCGTTCCGAAAAGAACCACTCCCTCCGTGACTCCCTTGTCAGGTCCACA